>NC_056737.1:459232197-459299697 GCF_019279795.1 Protopterus annectens | reverse complement strand
GATACCCGTTACTTCTGATTCGAAGGCCTCCACTGAGACCCATTCAGTATGTTGCGAGATACTTCACTTATGGAACCTGCGAATATGTCTACCTTTGATGGGCCCAGGGCCGCTGAGCAGGCACCGGCTTCTAAGGGTGTATTCAGGCCTACAGACTTGCATATTAAACTCCACCTTCAGTGCTAAGGCCTAAATCTCGATCTATGTCTAAAAAACTGATGGCCAGGCCACATGTTCAGTCCCCTATGCCTAAAAAACAAATGATCAAAATGGCTGAAGATTTAATTACTGTAATCAGGGGTAGTCAAACCCCCCCCCCCCCCCAAGAGGTCTAGGATTGAATTTGACTATGAGTCCTCTGAACAGGACTCTTGTTTCTTCTGACTCTTCTAATAATCTGGATTTGTCCATACCTACTTATAAGGACTCTGATGCAGAGGATTCCATTCCCTCTGCTTCTCCGCCTGAGAATTTCTCTTTTGGGGAAACTTTACATACCTTAAGGGAGCATTTCCACTGGGAAAGTCAGGGTTTTTCTTAATCCGAAAAGAGGGTTAGGGATTTTCTTGTTCTTCCTCAGCATAGGCCTTTGGCTATACCTCCTGTACTAGATATTGTTGATGTGTTTTCGGAATCCACTATGGCCCCTGATTCCTTGCCTCCAGCCCCTAGCAAACCAGACAGGTACTACAGGGTTCCTGAGTCCCACAAATTCCTTTTCAAAAATCCTGTTGCATACCTGAATCCATTTCTCAGGGGCCCAAGGGCATTAAGGCTTCTATTGCAAAAAATCCTACCCCTTCTGATAGACACTCCAGGGCGCTGGATAGATGGGGTAAAAAGGATTATACTTCTGCAACCTTAGCAATCAAGGCTTTAAACTGTCAATTTCATATGCTAAAATATCAACAGCATATCATGGGACTGCTTAAACAGAAAATGATGTTGATTTCTGACTGTGTGGAGAATAAAGATTTGCAGGATTTATTGCATTCAGCTGAACAAGTTGGCAAACATACTTTGCAATGTGGTTTTAATTCTTTAGAGGCCTGTTGTAGTGCTGCTGTTTCTGAGTCTCTGCTTAGAACGTATGCTTGGCTTAGGGAGCAATCTCTGCCTGATCATGTTAAAGCAAAACTTTTGGATGCTCCTTTACAGCAGGACCGCCTATTTGGCAATAAGGCTGAAGAAGTTCTAAAAAAAGATGGAAGATAAAACTAAATCTATGCAAACTGTGAAAGATTTCTTACAAGTGCAACCTCCTAGATTTAGTAGACATTGGCCTACTAAGAACTGGTCCTTTCCAGCTCCCTCCAGAGCCACTGCGGTCAAACCCAGACATTCCAAAAGCACCAGGTTTCAGTCCCAAGGGACTTTCAGAACTAAGCAATGGGGTGCTTCCACTTCCAAATCTGGAAACAACAAGGCACCACCCTGTGGTAAACAGTCTCAATGACTTCCCTTTGAAATTACCAAGCACTTACCTCTTAGCCGCCCCTTTGGGAGGAAAACTGGCTCTTCATTCAAGAAACTGGCAACCCAGGACAAATGGGTTTTAAATATAGTGTCCCTGGGATACAGATTTCATTTCCACACGCTGTGAACTCCAAGCAGGTGGCCAGACCTGCCCCCAAATCAGTGGGCAGAGGCTCAGAAACAAGTATTTTCCCTCCTAAACATGGGTGTTATTCAACTAGTACCAGAAGAGGAAAAGGGACAAGGTTTCTATTCCAGACTTTTCCTGGTACCCGGAAAAGACAAATCATGGCGTCCAATTCTGGACCTGTCTACTCTAAGCACCTTCCTGGACATTCCAAAATTCAAGATGCTGACTCTTCACCATTTACTTCCTATGCTAGGCAAGGATGCCTGATTGGCAACTCTCGACTTAAAAGAGGCTTACCTGCATATCCCAGTCAGGGAATCTTGCAGAAGATTCCTATGCTTCAAAGCAGGCTGCATGCATTATCAGTTCTCTGCACTGCCCTTTGGCTTGTCTAGTGTGCCCATGGTATTCACAAAATGCATGGCTCCAATAATTGCATTTTGCAAGCAAAGAAATATTCAAATATATCCATACCTGGACGATTGTCTAATTCAGGCAGAAAACAAGGACATTCTTCTAAAACATCTGGCGTTTGTAAAAAGAGTTCTAACCTGTACACAATAAATGAAAAGAAATCTCAACTGGGTGCAAGCTTGAATACAACTGCCCTGATGGCTTTCCTTACGCCAGAAAAGCAAATTCCTTTCGTGACTTACTTTCAAACATGTGGCCACAAGAACCCTGCTATCTGCAAGGCAAATGCTGCAAGCCTTGGGGTTCATGGCCTCCTGCATTCTTCTAATTCCATATGCAAGACTGCATATGAGGAAACTTCAGTGGTACTTAAAAAGCTTATGGAGTCATCATTGTCACAGCCTGGAAACAATGATTCCTGTCATACCTTGCCTGCGCCTAGAGTTTCTTTGGTGGGCAGAGGCCTGCCACCAAAACAAGGGACTGCCATTCACACCACCCCCTGCTGCCCAAACCCTAACTACAAATGCATCAGACTATGCATGGGGGGGGGGGGGGGCTCATCTGGCAGGGAAGTGCATTCAGGGCAAATGGAGCCCAAAACAAATGCACATTCATATCAATCAAAAAGAAATACTAGCTGCACAGAATGCACTGACAGCCTTCAAGGTCTACCTTCATCCAGGACAATTACTGATAAAGACGGACAACACCATGGTTATGTGGTAAGTAAACAAGCAAGGGGGTACACATTCCTACCCCCTCTGCAGACTAGCCATGGCATTGTGGAACACGGCCTTGAGCTACCAAGAAAAACTACAAGCTCACTTCCTGCCAGGAAAGCAGAATGTTCTGGCAGACGAACTAAGCAGAAGTCTCATGGACTCTCACGAATGGAAACTGGAACCACGGATTTTCAACATGTTGACATGTAAATGGGGGAGCCCAGACATAGATCTTTTTGCCTCACCCCAGAACTACCAGTTGGACAAATTTTGCACAACAACTCATCACAAAAAAGCCTGGAAAGTGGATTCTGTGTGTCCTTCAGCAACCTATCAGTCTATGCCTTTCCCTGTCTGCCTTTGCTCTCAAAAGTTCTACTAAAAGTCAAACAGGACAATCTAAAAATTATTTTGATTGCTCTGGACTGGCCTCGCCAACACTGGTACCCACTCATAGGTTGGTACCAGGCCATCGGCCCCAGGGCCTATACAAGCCCTAGCCATGACAATTCCCTGGATATTTCTTCCCACAATATTTACTTCTGTGGACCCCTGTCTAGCTGGGCGACTGACAGGATCCCCGGGGTGAATTTCCCATCTCCCATCCAATCATCAAGGTTCCTTTTGAAGAGGGCCAAGGAGACGCTCTGCTTGACATGTATGGGCAGTCTATTCCAGAGTGTGGGGAGTTTCTGGGTCAGGAACCTATCCCTCCAGCATGTTTTGTTCATTGTGATGACAATGTTCCTGTGCAGTGTGTCACACATTTCTCCGTGGCACCTGCCTCAGACACCTTCCTTACTGTCTCAGCAGGAGAACCAAACTCTGCACCCTCAGCCCAAAACATTGAATCTTGCAGCTTGGTTAATTATTTAAATTCCCCCTTAGCATCCCTCAGCAAACCTGTGATGGGTGTCATTTTGGAGGCTAGAAGACCTAGTACTAGAAAATCTTATGCTGATAAATGGAAAAGATTCTGTGCCTGAAGTCAGTCTCAGGGGATGAGCACAGCAGTGCCCAATTTACCTCAGATTTTGCAATACTTAACTGAGATGCTTCACAAGGGCCTGTCTTTTTCTTCCATAAAAATCCATGCCTTTGCCATTTCAGCTTATTACAACACAGACCCCCCCCCTTTCTCTCATCCTCTTGTAAAGCAGTATCTCAGAGGGGCCAAAAACTTGAGACCACCCAGGAGAGCTCCATCCCCTGCCTGGGACCTTAACTTTGTATTGGAGAAACTTACTCTACCTCCTGTCGAGACAGCTACAACTGCAGACTTAAAATTTCTTTCCTGGAAAACAGCCTTCCTTTTAGCAATCACTTCAGCTAGAAGGATATCTGAATTACAGGCCCTTATGGCAGTGGGAAATAGGAAATTCACCCTGGGGATCACTTCTGTGGCTCTGCTCGACAGGGGCACAAGAAAATAATTTTCTTGGGTGGAGAAAGCCAGGGTACATTTTTTGGCTAGGCTTGTATGGGCCCTAGGGCCGATAGCCTAGTACCTACCTATGAACCTATGGAGCCTTTCATCTTTCATGCGGACAGGGTGTCACTCAGGACCAATCCATCATTCATGCCTAAGGTGCTATCCAGTGTGGCTCTTAATCAGTCCATTCATTTGCCAACTTTCTTTCCCAATTCACAGAACAAGGGAGAGCGGATTCTGCATTCATTGGATGTGCAGAGACAACTTAGATTCTACTTGGACAGGACTAAATCTCAAAGAAAATCTGAACAACTGCTGGTAGCATTTGCTGCAGGTGCAGAGGAGAAGGCTATTTCAAAGCAAACTATTTCTAAATGGATAAGCCATTGTATTCGTTTCTGTTATAAGCACCATGGAAAACCTATCCCCCAGGGGATCAGATCTCATTCCACAAGAGCTGCATCTACTTCAGCAGCCTTTCTCAGAGGTGTTCCTACCAGGGATATTCTAGAAGCTGCTACCTGGAGTTCAGTTCATACTTTCACCAAGCATTATCACTTACCAATTTTCTCTAAATCCAGAGCTGGCTTTGCCACTGCTGTTTTGCAGGGCCTCATAGCTGTTCCTAATGCTGTATAAATCCATCCTCCCAACCTTAGCTTTGGGAATCTACCCAAATGTAATGACTGCAACAGTGAAACACGATGACCATAGTACAGTTGTGTACACTTACCATAAATGTAGGTGTTCGAGTGTATTCACTGTTGCAGTCCTGGTTACCCTCCCTCCAGCCCCCTGTTTTTCTTTTACTATACCTCTTCTTTCTTTTACTATGCTTAAAAGCCTTTTTGGTGTATTTGCTTTTGTTTGGAGGTATATTTTTGTGTTTCTAATTTTATATATATATATATATATATATATATATATATATATATATATATATATATATATATATATGTATAATATTTTGCTCCCAATTTGGGGGGCACCTGACATCTGGGGCAAGAAAAACTGATGTAATGGCGTCGGCTGCATGTTGTATACCCCTGATGACCTGATGTCATGGAAGAAGGGACAGCAACTGACGCAGGACCCCCAAGACTTTGTTAATCAGGCAGGCTGAGGGCAACCTGCCAGCAGATTACCCAAATGTAATGACTGCAACAGTGAATACATGCGAACATCTACATTTATGGTAAGTGTACACAACTGTACTTTTTTACTGTATGTTTGACCCTTTTACCCTTTGTTATAGATGTTATTTATGATGATTTGCAGGCACCTTAATGTTTATGGACATCAGGTGTAATTTTCAGTTCTGTGTTTCTAAATTATAGCCATACAATTCACTTACGCTGTACTGACAAAGTCAGTAAAAATGCAGAAACATAATCTACAGCTAGTGAGGTTTGACTTTATTGGCCCTGTTTGTAAATTGGGACGGTTACCCCCTTGTTCCATGCATTTGGAAATTCCAGGTTATCTATATATTTTTAAACACATAGCGGATTATTTATGTCCATTCTGATAATGGGTATTTTACATAGTTCATTTACTGTACCTTCTGGCCCAAGGCTTATCATTATCATACCACCCTAACCTCTGTTAGACTTTCCATTGTGTCACTTTCCTTATTGCAAAAGTTACTGAGCATCTTGCCTTTTCACAGTTAGAGTTAAGTATTTCTTTGTGTTGTGAGAAACTGTTTACTGATTTGTATTGTGAGAAATGATCTACTATTTTGTATAAAATTAAAGGCAAGTTTAATGAATTGCAGTGCTAATTTGCAGCAATCTTTCTAAGTTAACTGTTCTGCAGCATTTCCTGCTTTTATCAAAGTGAGAAATTCTAAGACCGTATAAAACCATCATTAATGGGCTTAACCATTTAGTCTGAACCAGGTTTGAAAGTGTGACTTGCATAATGCGTAAAAATCCTGATCAAGTTGCTTAAGTTTTGTAATGTCAAATTAACCCTTAAGTATGGATCGGTAGTCCTAGAAGTGCTTACTTGTTAACAGAAATAAAACATAGAAGAATAAATGGCCCCGCATATCTGTTCTTTGCAGATTAGATCAGAGTCGTTGCTTTCCTTTGCTGCTCCTTCCCTGGTTCTCCTCACATATACCATCGATTTGTTTCTCTGTTGAAATTTGTCAGTACAGTAATTAGTCCTGTTATTTTTATACTCCAGTAGCAACATTTTAATATTGCAAAGAACACAGTAGTCATGTCGAAGAACATAAACTCTTTACTTATTAAAATATATGTAATACACTTTTGTCTCACTAAGAATTCATATCACCAAGAAGACAACATTCTCATACTTAAAGTAATGAACTTCCCCTAATATTTGCATATGGAGTACATGTAACATTGTTTTGTGTTTTTTTGTTTTTATATATATATAAAATATATATCTATATATAATATATATATATATATATATATATATATATATATATATATATATATATATATATATATATAAAATGTTAGTAGTGTTTAAATAGCCTCAGAAGCACTTGAATCAGGTTCAACATTTTAGGAGGGATTTTACATCAGAGATTCAAAGGTGGTCAGTTGCAGTGAAACACACTGATTACTCATTAATTCATTCAGTAACTGCATGCATGCAGTTGCCCAGGGGAGCATTTGTTTGTATGCCCCTGGGCCTTTTAAGGTGACACAGTTAACATAGTAGACACGATAAAAATAACTAAATATGGTTAGAGGAAAGTAAATCCGAGAACAGTTCTAAGTAACTTCAGTCTTATAAGGACAGTTTGTGCATTGCAGACAGGGCAGGTATAACTAGCTGCATGGGGTAGACTGGGATGAGGCCCCAACTACAGCCCAGTTTTCATATAACCAGGGCAGGCATAACCAGCTCCATGGCACAGAAGGATGAAGCCCTGACCACAGCACAGCTGACATGGACTTGATTAGTTGCCTGGGTGCTGGAGGAAAAAACTGTCCAGGAGGAATGAAAGTGAAAGGTTGACTCAGGCTTGACCCATCCTGGAGGGGAGGTAGTTGGTTTGGTCCTGCTGCAAGAGTGCTGATTGGAAATCCTAGAATTGCAGTCTTGCAGTAAAAAACAGGACCGTGAACTTTTGCTCACCAGGGGAGAGTAGCATAGTCTACAAAATAAACAAAGCCACCTACAGATGAGTGCCTGCCAGCACCAGGCTGCTTTACCCATTCCGTAACAATGAAAGAAAGTTACCGGTAAGACAGTATTTGTTGTATGGGGGGGGGTCCCCTCTCATGGGTAATGTGGGGTGATAAGGCCTGGACAGAAGAAAAGAAAATGTGCCACTAAAGTATTCAGAAAGCTTAATGGTAAGTGCGGTGAGAGACAAAATTATAAAAAGTGCAGGCAGACAGTAGTTGCATTGTTAACTTAGTCAGAATTGTGTAGACTGGGCATTGGATGTTAATTAGAAAGTAGAAGCGGAAGTTACTGTGATCCCAGTGTCCCTGAATGATTCTTGCATGCATGTGTGCATATAATGTGTTTATGATCAGGTCTTCAAGCAGAATACTTAGGATCATACTCAGAATATCTGTTTCTTGTAGTAGCATCAGTTCCCATTTAAATAAATCCAAATGAGTCAGTGCCTTTGTTTGATTGTAGATGATTTTGTAGATAATCTGCTTTGCCATGTGTTTGTGCTAGTGAGAATTGCTTCGATTGTGACTGTGCTCATACTTCTTAAAAAATGTTTGCACGTCTGTCAAAAAAAAGTTATGTTGAGACTAATTTGACCCCTTGATGCAGAGTGATGAAGCCCTGACTGTGACCAAATGACCATATTTTGACTAGTGGCAGTGGGTGCCACAGGGATCAAGTTTGGAGGAAGGAAGTGAGTGGTAAGTGCTGGTAGCTCCCATCCTGGGGAGAGGGCCAGCTCTTGCTCAACACTTGTGTGACATCTAAAAGGAACACTGGGTATTTTACCCATGGAATTAGAATCCGTTGCATATACACTGTCAACAGTATGCCTCATACAGCCAGAAAATATTGTCCTTTCATGCATGTCTCCCAGGGCATGCAGTAGTTATAGAGCTCAAGGCAGGTGCTATGGGGATAGGGCGCCAAGGTTAGGGAGAGGAGAGCGCTGCCTTCTGCCTGACTGTCACCTGTCTGGGAAACAAGTGGACTGATAAGGGCCTCCAGTTAGGCAATGTACAGGCTGTAGGTCTCTCTCCTCCCTGTCAGAGGTGCCAGCTCCTTTTCCAAGAGAACGACAAACAGGTCAGTGGGTCACAGGAAGAGGAGCCACCTGGCAAGATCTGATGGATGAAAGAGTATAAAAAAAGAAGTCATAACCAGACAGTTCGGTAGGTAGCAGTCCCAAAATACAAAATCCACTTTATTAACATTTGTTTTTGATATTCATTCACTTCAGATGTGTGCAAATCAGAATGCATAGCTGACTGTAGTATACATTTTTTGAGGTTTGTCGGCCATAGCGCTAGTGAAACTAAGCAATACTACAAAAGTAATTAGTTATTGTTAGCAGGCACCTTCTCTGGTAGCAACCACAAATGTCTCTTCCTTGTTTCACATAGCATTGCATATTTTATTTGTGTAAAGAAGGCGGAGGGGTCATTTGATTGCTGAAGTACTATTCATCTACTAAACAAACTTTATTGTAACAAAGCTTTCTTCATAAAACTGAACTGCAAGCATGTGAATATCTAAGTAGGCTATGATCTCTAATCTTGCTGAATTTGTCATGAGAAGGCATCTGTTTTTATAATATGGTTATGTGCTTACATTTCTTTTTTCTGGATACCCTTTGTTATTAGTCTGATCATTTTTGTAAGGCTAGGTATCTTGCACTGTTTTTACTGTATCATTGGAGAGGGCAGGGTTGTGTGCTTTATGATTGTATACAGCTAGTTTTTTTAAGTACTTTTCACAATTTTAGAAGCACCATACATTAATATATGACTGCATCAGGTTCTGTTACAGTGACTGTATATACTAGCTGTGCAGACACAGTGTGCCTTATTTGTTTAAACATTTGTATATGTTTTCTTAACTGAGTTGTTCAGTTTGGTTGAGGCCCGTTCTCATTAGAGAATACTGTCTGGTGAAGTGACTTGCTGAGTCACACAGTTGACAAATTAAGCATGGGGGAGTCCAGGCCTAGGATTACAAGTAGTAGTTCTTTAGCCTTGGTGGGTGGGTGGGTGACGGAGGACTGAGTATACTGTGCTGTGTTGGTGTCTGTTTTCCTGTCTTTGATGTTATTTAATATACTAGATAATTTTTTTTAATATTTGACATTTGGGGGACATAAATGCCTGCATTAGACCAAGTCTCTTTATGGATACCTGGTTAGGGGCATGTGATGCAGGAGATAATTAATGTTACGTTGAGCAAACTGCTGGAGCAAATGAGAATATCTAATGTTTGTGTTGAGTAGGCATTTTTACTAGCAGTACAAGAAAGAACCATATCAGAGTTGCACAGAAAAGTAAGACAAGCAAAATGTCATTTCCCAAACCACAGGTTGCACATCTTTCTTATTTGCAGTGGCAAATCCCAATCCCAGGAGCAATAACCCCTAGATATTTCGGGCATCTGTCCAACAATTCTGTCATACAATATAGCCTTACTTTAAGGGAAGGTATCAGTGTCTTCAGTACAAGAAGGGCAATGTGCGGAAACAAAGTAGGATAGCAGAAAAGATGAGGAGATGGTTTGGGAGGAGGAGTCACCAGTTTAAATGACTATGCTTGATTCTGTTCTCTGAAAGTCTTGAATATATCATAACGAGAAATAGCCTTCAGATGTGCAATCCCCAACTTAAAAAAGACAGGTATGAGTAACTATAATATAGCCTTTCTGTCCATGTCAGAAAATGTCTTTATAATGAGGTTATGCTAATGTTAGACTGTTGGTTTGATGCTCCTTTGGCATTTGTTCTTCAGATAGGTGAAATTTAGGATGCACACTGGCAAGGTTGTACACAAAAGTGACGCATGATTGAAAGAAGTTTTGAAAAAGGCAAACAACTCTTTGTGTGTTGGCCCAATTATCCATATGTTGTGCTAACCAGTGATAAATGCCGCATTTGCAAATTCAAGAACTAGAGAAGAACATTATGCTAGGTTCATTATCTCCTTTAGGGAAGCATACAATTTTGTACTATTCCTTTTCTGAGTGTTGTATGATTTTGCTTTCTTTATGCCGACCAAATGGAACCTCATTGCAACACTCAGTAGTATTTTGTATTCATATGTATTTCTTTGTGTGCTGGGTATTTCCATGTGTTCTTTACCATGTTCACAGCATTTGGTTTGTTTTATGAAGGTTTTAAAATGAAATTAATCTTCACAGCATGTGTATGGTGGGCCTGAATGAGTCTTAAACAGTCCTCATTAAGCATCCAGCTTCAGGTTTTTATGACTGTCCATTATTTTAAGAACTTCACTGAGCATGGAAGGTCCCAAATCTACCTGAAATGAACACATGTGCTCTGTTTCATCTGCTGGAAGTTCTATAGTAGTGTGCATGGCTACAGGTGTGGCATTAGTTTGCTGTATAATCTTGCACTTTTCAAGTTCATTAGTTGCAGGTACTGATGATAAGTCATCACTGTCTGTGGCCATTTGATGTAAGTCATTAAGTGAAGCAAAGGCAGGCCTCCTGTCTGTCAGTACTGCAGGAGGTGAGAAGTTGTCCATATGCAGCCGTGGAGGTTTTGGAGGTCCTGAAAGCATACTGAGGTCCTGCAAGCTTCTGGCAGGGAGAAGATCCATCCTGCCTCTGATGAAAGAGATATCTCCAAACATGTCATCCTCACCATTCAGTCCTATGTGGGACTTGTGTCTCAAGTCCCCAAGAGGGAAGCTGATCATATTATGTGAGAGAGGTTCTGGCTTTTTGCCTTTCCTGAACCTTCTGACCTCTGGAGTCCTGAGATAGGATGGTTTCCATTTTTCTGCTTTATTCATCAGTTCAGAAGTACCTAAAGTAGAGGTTTGTCAAAAGCTTTTCCTTGTGTACAGGTAATTTTTGTTTGTTTTCTGATGCTCAGATGTGCAGCAGGTAAATGATTTACTGGACTGTAACTTCTGCAAAAAAAAAGAACAAAAAAAGAGTATGACTAACTTATGAGTTTAGGCCCCTGAAAATGTTTTAAGTCAGTAAAGTTAATTATTTATACATTTGTGAATTGGATTGGTAAGTTGTTTCAGAGAACATTTATCAGTCATAACCAGATTCAAATATGTACATAATACATGTAAATAAACCATGCACTGTAGGTGCCAAGACATCAAAAGAATTTTCTTTTATGTCACAGAACTGTTATTGATACAGTATATGGTATAGTATCATGATTTGCGAGATATCATCATTCATTACTGATTTTCATCAAACAGTATGGCATAACTGTGCATAACTGGTATAGTGAAATTGTTAGTTGGAAATTGCAGTATATGAAGGCTGCATAGTCGAACAATACATTTGCACAACAGTATTTTATGACAAACATACCAAAGAATGTAGGGTGAGAGAGAGAGTGATAAAAATTATACACATGCATGGGTATTTGAAGCTGGATAGACAAATCAGTAATTTGTCACTACACCTGTTTGATACAGTGTGTATACAGAGAATGTCTATCCAGCTTCAGACAACCAAGTCAGTAACTTCTCAGTAGAGGTGATTTTTTAAGTGTTAAGATTGTTGCTTTGTTAAAAACATCAGGTGGTAGGTTCTTGAAGAAAAGCATTAGTGTCATTTGGCTTCAGTCCAGTTCATTTTGCAGATTTGCACAATGCACACATTTTGTTGCCACATTCGTAAGTCCAGTTACGTGGTGAAAGTCAGCATAAGGAATGTTATGCTGGGCTGTGCTGTATAAAGTATAGCATAACAGAAATCAAGTTTAAGTTTATGTTCTGTTGTCTGTGTAGGCATTTTGTATGCATACTTTAATCCATTTCAGTGTTGGAGGGGCTGGAACCCATTCCAGTAAGTATTGGAACATGTACAAGTCAGGGGCCAGCATCATGCAGGATGATAGTCCGTTTCAACGCACATGTATACACCTAGCAACAGTCTAGTGTCACCATTCAAACTGCCACGTCTACAGAATGAGAATGAAATAGACACCCTGATGACAGCCAACACAAGCACAAAGAGAACATATATAAGTAATACAAAGAAGGCACCTCAGCTTAGAATCAAACCAGGATTCTACCATTGAAGCACCACACCACCATGCTACAGCATTCAGCTGTATTATACTTGTTTTCTTTTTTAACATTCTTAAAAGGAGGGTGGCCACATAGTATGTATTTGAGCTGGTTGCATGTTACATACTTACCATGGACAGACTAGAGTAATGGCCTCAGAGCTTAAGTTGTCTCTTCTGCCATACTACAAGACACAGTTTTGAGGAGTACTTATGGTGTAGGGGCTTGGTTAGTGAAGCCTCCAGGTTCGCCCTCAGTTCCATGCCTCCTCCCTTGAAGTTTTATTGTTCAGATGACCTGCAATGAGATGGGTTAATCTTCTGTGCTAAGTGTATCATGATATGGCAACCCAGCAGTATGCTAAATCATTTAAATGATGCTGCATATTAAGAGATTGATTGCTCTGGTCCATCATATTGCCATGGCATAGCAGACTTCTTTAACATTGTGTCTGTGGTGCAAAGGCCAGTAGTACGATAGAACACCCCTGGACATCGACCAAGCATTAATTTATCTTGGCAAATATTCAAAAGAACATGTCCTTGGAGAGCAAGCATTAATTTCATTAATGGGAGGTGGAGTAGCATCATACTCCACAAGGACTCATTTTAAGTGTACAGAAGTTGGGAAGGTCTGCTTCTGGAAAACAGTGATACTATGCAGCTGGGAGTTGTCTGTGGCATGTGAACATGTTTGCACTTGATATGGAAGGTGGGAAACCCTAGACAGTGGCATGCTGTCTATAAATGGAGGAGTTGTGAAGAGAGAACATTACAAATGAGCATTACTGTACTTCATATGGGGTGATGTACTGCTTCTGCACACTGCATGAAAAAGGGCTTCACTTTGATTTCCAGAGCACATTGAAGTAAATAGCAGAGTGTATCATTCTGTCATCATAGACAATTTATTCATCACATAAGTAGGCAGCATAGTGACATATGATTCATAGCTAATCTGAATCAGACAGTGCAGCCTGTGTTGTGAGATGAAAGGATTATAAATTGCATCCATTTGTTAATTTGATGAAAGTGTTCACTAATGAGAAGAGAATACAGATCAGTGATACCACTAACCTATAACATTACATCTGATAACCTATAACATTACATCTGATGTTGCCAGTCTTCATCTGTTCTTGACTCTTGGGTTACGGTTCCAATCTTCAGAACCAGGTCAGCCGTTATATAGCTCGTGACAGCCAAAAAACTCTCGAGCTAAGAGTCTACCCACAATGCCCCTCTCTACATTACTTCAGATCTCGTTTACCACTCTTATAGAAAAATGCGTCAGCCAACTCTTCTCTTGCAGCTAAGTAAAATCTTAAAATTATTCATTATTTATATGTTTTAGTTAATACCCTTTAATATTTCTTAGCCTTTATCTCCCCACCTTTTCTTGTGTTAGTGATTTAATCCCTATACCCGATGGTATTTCTCCTCTACCATTGTTAGTAGCTGCCCCTCTCTCCTTTTCTAACTACCATTTGGTAATTCTTCCTACCATCGTTGGTAGAATTTTCCCCTTTTATTCTTGTGTGTGTGTGTGTGTGTGTGTGTGTGTGTGTGTGTGTGTGTGTGTGTGTGGTGTACCTTTTTGACTGGGTTCTGCCTTCCTTTCTTCTATTATAGCAGAAAGGTCTAAGTCTACCACTGGATTTAAGCGTTGCCAAGAGTGCGGCAGAAAAATGCCTAACTCTGACAGGCACAATTCTTGTGTTTATTGTTTGGGTGCTCCTCACTTTGATTTAGAGTGCACTATCTGCCAGGACTTCAGTACTAGGGCCCTGGTAGAGCATTGTAATAAACTTGTACTTAAAGGTTTTCTTAAAGCCACTTTTGAAGACGCTCTGTCCAAGGCCAATCAGTCTCCTAAGGCCTCTGATTCAAAAGCTAGTCATTCAGTGATGACATCTCCATCAGCACTGACATCTTAAAAACATAAGTACCCAACTGTTGGTTCCTCTTCAGAACCAAAACCAGAGTTTCTGAAACTCATGCAATGGACTGATTCCTCAGCACCAACCTCTACTTCTGTGCCATCGACACCAGCTACAGCACCGGCACTAGTAACGACACCAGCGTTGGCACTGGCTACCCTAGTTTCCACATCAGTGCCAACATCTCCTTCTGCTCCACAGATTATACTTTCTACTTCAGTGCCAAAGACTGAAACTTTCTACACACCCAGGATGGGATATTCCCTGTCTATTGACCCCTTCCTGGGTCATCTTCCTAGCCCATTTATAGAAAGGCTAGAATCTCCCTCCAGACTATCCATTTGCTCCACCAAGAGTCTTTCTGAAGTTGACATAGTAAGGTTATTGGATCGGCTTCTGATAGTTAGGGGTCTTCCTCCATCTTCTCAGCCCCATCTCCCACTTGGAGCAGGGGAGTATTCCCCCAGCACTCCAGCATGTATTCCTCCTCTGACCTCCCCGCAGGCATTAGAGTTTTCAACTCCGAACACAGGTTCCTATGGCCCCAGCACTGACAGCATTGTTGTCTTTGGTTCTGGGTGCGACTCTGACTCCTTCAGTTCCTTTGGAACTGGCAGCTCCCCAGGATCATGCCTCTGCTATTGGGTCCAGAAGGTTAGAGTCGACTCGTTTTTTATTCTGAGTTGTCATTACCTCTTCAAACTATGATGGCTGGGGGTCTTTCCTCAGCTCCAGCTTTGGAGGTGGGTCTCTCGGGGCAGGGTGTGACTCCAGTTCCAAGTTTGTCTGTCTCTGTTCCGGGCTCCCATCCCTTCTCGGGGGGTCTGCTTCTCAGGCTATGGAGAGAGCTTTGGACACCACAATTTCCCAGGTGACTGCTGTGTTACCGGAGTCTCACCACATGACTCCTGCTTACCCGGAACTTCACCAACCTCTGTACCTGGACAGTGAGCTCCAAGGATGCAAGAGATTCTGACTAAGGATCACCCCTCTTCTGAGTCCTCTTCAGATATTCCCACTGAAGAGCCCCCTCGGAAGAAGCTGTGTAAGAAGAAATACCTAACCTCCCCTAAAGAGTCCGTCATCGAGGACACAGATTTCGATGATGGGAAAGGTTCTCCCCAGTCACCCCCAGAAGATGTCTCCTTTGGAGACATTCTAGAGATCCTTAAACAGAGAGGTAACTGGAAGTCCAAAGACTGTATCTCTGAGGAGTCTGTCTGCTTGCAAGCCTTCAGAGCTCATGCATCGACTTCTTGAGTGACTCCTCCTGCTGACTATTTCATTAAGTTGATCGCTCAGTGGGCATGGAAGGTTCCTGATGCGATAGAACCAATACCCCTGAGACCAGGTAAAATACTCTCTGCTCCTGAAGACCACCAGTATTGGGTGAAAGGTTTAGCAGTACATGCCATGCTGGTGCTGGCTGCCACTAAAAAGGAACTAGCTGAGGAAAGTTCCTCTGTTCATCCCCTAACCGGGAGTAGAGGGCAATAGACCGATTTGGAAAGCTGGTTTATGCATCATCGACCTTCACCCTTAGGTCCTTGAATTTCGTGGCACATTTCACTAGACTGCAGAGGGATCTGATCAAGGAGCTATTGGACACCCTAGCAAGAGCTGTATGTGAGGGGCTCCAGGTAAAAGTGGCACCCCAGTTAGCTACTATGAAGTCTGTTTCTAATTCGTCCATGAGGAAGTCTTCGTTTGTCAATGTTCCTTTTGATGGATCTTCTTTGTTCGGCCCCAAAGTCAAAGAAACTCTAGCCAGGTGTGAGAAAGATGGAAAGACCCTGTCTGCAGTGGGCATATGTTTTTCTGCTCCCCAGCCATCCTGTTCTAAGAATCAGAGGAGCAGGAAGAAGTGCTTCAAAAAGCCCCAGAAGCCTTTCCAAAACACACATGGTGCAAACTCCTCTCAGGGCAGAGGGGGGGGGGTGCTCTAATGGAAGACGCCATCTTAGAGGCAGGAGTGGCCCACAGAATCAGGGTTCCAGAGATTTCTTCTCTGGCCAACCCTATCAGTGCTCCTGAAAAGGCGCCTGATTGCTTACCTCTGGAGGCAAGCAGGGCAAGATTTTCTTTGCACCCAACAGCTTGGAGACAAGTAACCACAGATGCCTGGGTGCTGAGAATTATTACCAGAGGTTACTTTATTCCCTTCACTCTTTATCCAAGAACTCGAAAAAGACTTCCTGATATTCCACCCAATCAGAGGGACCAAGCAGCCTTAGAAATACAAAAACTGCTAGAAAAAGAGTAATCCAAGAAGTCCCACCAGACCAGATAGGATCTGGATTTTACTCAAGGATCTTTTTAGTGCCAAAAAAACAGGGGACTGAAAACCAATTCTGGATCTCAGCATTTTAAACAAATTTGTTCGGCAGTCCAAATTCCAGATGATCATGGTTCAGTCAATACTTTCCTTTCTAGAGAAAAAAGATTGGATGTGCTTGATAGACCTTCAAGATGCGTATTACCACATAAAGACAGGCAAACGCTCAAGAAGGTTTCTCCACTTTCAGCTAGGGGCCATTCACTTTCAGTTCAGAGTGGTGCCCTTTCGTCTCACGATAGCCCCCAGGGTGTTCACCAAGTGTATGGCAGTAGTAACAGCTCACTTGAGACTGCACGAATTCTGGGTATTTCCATATCTAGACGACTGGCTCTTCACCACTTCCACCAGACATCTACTGCTTCAGACAACAGAATTCAACCTACAATTGTTTCTGCATCTTGGCATCATGGTCAATCATGCAAAGTCTCAACTGACTCCTACTCAGGATATGGAATTCATAGGAGCTTGTTTAAACACCCTCTCATGTGTAGCCTCCCTCCCACTTCGCAGATTACAGAAGATAAAATCCCAAGTACATTCTATCCTATGCACAAAAGTACCAGACTTACTGCTTCAAGTGTTTGGGTCCATGGCAGCGGCTATCACTGTGGTCCCACTAGCGAGATTCCACATGAGGTTACTGCAATGGCTTCTTGAGAATCAATGGTCTAGTCTAACCAATCGAATGAACTACCCCATTTTTATCACCAGACCCTGCAAAAAGGACCTATACTGGTGGATGGAATCTGAAGAAATTCTTTTGGGCCACTCCTTTGCCCCTCCTCAACCCAGGGCCACCACGGATGCTTCCCAGATGGGGTAGAGGGCATTATCTGGGAAAGACCGTCCAAAGCACTTGGTCCCTGATATAGGCCGATCTGCATATCAATGTGTTGGAGTTGAGGGCAGTGTTATTAGCATTGCAAGCATTTCAGTCGGCCCTCCCTCAAGGAACAATTGCAATCCAATCACATAACATGTCCATAGTCTGGTACATCAGCAAAAAAGGGGGAACCAAATTCTAGCCCCTGTCTTGAAAAGCCCTTGTGTGGTAATGGGCCATTACCTCCAACCACTTTCTGATAGTAACGCACATCCCGGGAAGTTCAAATGTGATAGCAGACAAACTAAGCAGATGCATTCTACTGCCTCACAAGTGGTCTCTCAATCCTGATATAGCGAAGAAGATCTTTCGTTGCTGTGGCCAGCCTTGCTGCGACCCTTTTGCATCACCCACAAAACAAGTGCAAAAGCTACTTTGCCCTATTGCCCCCTTAGGGAGAGTCCCCGAGAGACACTCTTCTCCTTGATTAGCCCCTGGGTCTCCTCTATGCCTTCCTCCTTTCCCCTCAGTTCCCACTCTTTCTCAAGAAAGCAGCCAGGTTGAGAAGCAAAGTGATCCTCACTGCACACTACTGGCCTCAACAAATTTGGCCTCATCTAGTGCACCGTCCATGGATTCTGGAACCAGTTCCAGACCTCCTGTCTCACCCTGAGGGACTGGTGCATAACAGTCTTCAAAGTCTGAAGCTAACTGCTTGGTTCCTCCAATTCCGATAGTCGCCAGGCAGAATGATATACCATCCCCGGTGCAGAAAATGTTGCTGGCATCACATAAATCATCTACCAGGAAACTCTACCTCAGTGAGTGGCAGAACTTCTCAATATGGGCTTGGGATAATGGTCCTGACACTTTTTCAGCTTCTGTGGAAAAAGTTTTAGAATTTCTGGCCATCCTTTTTGCTAAAGGAGCTTCTGCCTCCACAGTCATTCTAGCTGTCATGTCTAATTTCCATAATGGCTGTGGAGACCTCCCTTTAATTTCACATAGACTATACAAGTTCTTCCTCAAGGGAACTGTTTGATTAAAGCCTCCATTTAAAGATCCTCTAACCCCATGGGATCCGACTGTTGTTCTGAAATCACTGGTATTTACCGCCTTTGAACCAGCAGCTACATGCAACTTAAAGTTCCTTTCTTGGAAAACGCTTCTCCTCATAGCGATAACCTCTGCAAGACGAGTGTTTGAATTGCAGGCCTTATGCCCAAAACCCCCTTACTTAATTTTCTATAAGGATAGAGTTACTCTCAGAACCAATCCATCCTTTCTTCTTGAAGGTGGTCTGAGAGTCCAACATTAATCAAACCATAGACTTGCCTGTTTTCTTTTCCAGGTTTTCCAACAAAGGGGAATATTGCTTACACTTGTTGGATGTTCACAGACAATTACGTTTCAACCTCAGCAGAAGTTAAAGAATTTAAGAAATCAGAACAGTTATTTGTATCCTTTTCTGGCACAATTTTAGGAAAATCTGTTTCTAAGGTTACCTTGTCAAAATGGTTAAGAGATTGTATTACTTACATTTGTAATCAAAAGAATCAAAGTTACCTGCGCCGGTGAAGGCGCATTCCACCAGATTTATGGCTACTTCAGCTGTTTTAAATTCTAAGGCTTCTATGAGCGAAATATGAGCAGCAGCAACATGGGTTACTCCACATACCTTTATTACTCATTACAAATTGGATTTGGTGTCCAGGGGAAGAGCCTCTTTTGGTTGTATGGTTCCCAGGAATATCCTTCCATAAGGCCACCCAGGATGTAAAGTAGCTGTCTCAAGAGTTAAGAATAGATGAAGATCGACAACATCAGATAAAGAAGTTATGTCTTATCATAACATTCCATCTGTGTTGTCGATCTTCATCTATTCTTGGCGTCCCACCCTCTTTCCCCGTCCTATGGGTTCCTAGAGGAGCGATCCTTTGTCCTTGTTTTTTATTAGGAAGAACCTTGGACATGGGTTCTTCATTTAGTTTAGTTTCCTTCTATTTTTCTATAAGTCTGCAAACTCGATCTGAGGCAATAGAGAGGGGCATGTGGGTAGACTCTTAGCTCGAGAGTTTTTTTTTGATGGTTTGAGCTATATAATGACCAAACTGGTTCCGAAGATCAGAACCATAACCCAAGAGTCAAGAATAGATAAAGATCGACAACACAGATGGAACATTATGGTAAGACATAACTTCTTTATTTATAAACATACATGACAGAACATGCAGACGTTTACATGTACAATTGGCAGTTCCAGTGGGGGGGACTCCTTACTTTAACACAGACAGGGCAGTTTTGAACAGCGGCTGGGTTGCCTGTTGGAGTTGGTGTAGGGGAAGGGAAAAGTAATGTGGCTTTGCTGGCTCACCCTCTGTTTAGAATATGGGGGTGGGGTGTATCTCTAGGCATTCTTTACTAATGAAAATCTCCAGTGGAGACTGGAGATCACAAAGGGAATGTTGGCTACAAATGGAGCAGGGTAGCCTTAAGCAGTTACATCAGTTGTGGAATCAGGTGACACGTCCTCACCAATACACCCTTTTCACACTAAACCCTGGGGTGGTGTGGGCCGTGCACAGTGCGAGTTAAGCATAAAAAAGTAATACAACTCCAATGGCTGCTTAATTGACAGCCTCTCCCAGGTGAATTGGCTAATTAGCCGGGAGGTGGTAGGCAGCAAGGGCAAAAAAAAAAAATCAAATTTACATGTACATTACAACCGCATAGCTAACATTAATACAGGCTTGAACCTTGGAGTTAATTTCAGAAAGGTGTGTCTATGAAATAATTTAAGAAACAGGTGATGTGACTAAATTTTCCTGCACTTTTGCTACGATTTCCACTCCCTCCAGCTGCTACTTCACAGCACAGTTACTGTAGCTGACATCCAATGTTTTGCATTTGTCTGCACTGAACCTCAGTTTGCCACCTTTCACCCCACTTGTTCTACATTTCCAAGTACCTACTTTGACTGTTCCTTTCATCTTGTAGTGCTGCTGCCTAATTTTTGTCAACAGAAAAGGATCAGCACTGTCCACCTACATGGAGGACTGATAAGATCAAACTGAAAAGGTTCCATCTAATCCATCAAATCCACAAAAAGTAATAAAACCAAAAAAAAAAAATCATCCTTTCTGCGGGGGGCAAGCCCACATGCACTCACCTCACAACTTTAAATATACTAGCTCTGAAATTGCATTACAGTGGTGGAAAGGACCAGTTTCCTTCCTTCTATACCCCATGGTCTGCTGATTTCACCCTGAGCTGAATCTAGGCAGTGTTAAGTGAATGGAACATAGCCATTCTCTTACACAGCTACAGTTTTACTAGCTGCTGTCATCAAAGAATTAAACTTTGATTAAATGCTGCACTTGTAAAATTAGATGAATTGTCTCAAACAAAACCACAAGACTCTCAGAAAGAGGTTGGCCCTGGTGTTTCTAAATGTTGAAGAGTACAGGACTCAACGAACCTCTACAGTACCTTAGTTATCATTTTCTCTGTTTCTAATGTTCCACTGAGAGCAACCCACATTACTGTTGAAGTTCAGTCATGCAGAAAAATTCTATAGTTTTTATCTTATTACCAGCCCTTCCAGTTTTTCTAGTAGCCTCCTGTGTGTGGCTGAGTCAAAAGCTTATGTCTTGACTCATAGCATTGTATAGTAAATGCACTCATAGCACTCTTGGTATTCTGATGTTTAATTGCCATTGGTCTGCATTGTTCCCTGTAGAGGTCTACATCAGTACTGGAGAAAACAGACTTGATTTCTTAATTGGCAGTACTGCAGGTATAACCAGAATAAATGTAGATGACAAAGTTCCCTTGCCATGTATCAGAGTCCAAAAGTGCATTAAGGATATCTGTTTCTTGGGAATTAGAGCTGCTGTGCTTAGATTTACCAGACAGTGCAGTAGTAAGGTACCCATGTTGTAGATTTGATTTGTATTTATGTGTAGCTTCAGAAATCATAACGTTTTATATTATACACTTTCTTAGGTTCATAGGTAGGTACTATGCTATCTGCCCAAAGGCATTTATAAGCCTAGCCAGAATGTGTTGGCTTTTGCCACCTCCTTAAATTAGTTCCCTGTGTCTCCGTCCAGCGGAGCCACTGAAGTGATCCCCGGGGTAAACTTTCTGTTTCCCATCCACTCATCAAGGTTTCTCTTGAAGAGTGTTAGCGAGGAGCTCTGCCTAATGTAGACTGGAATCTTGTTCCAAAGCATGGGAAGTCTCTGGGACAGGAATCTATCCCTCCAGCATGTCCTATTTATTGTTGTAGTAAGGTTAAGATCCCTAGAGCGTGTGGCTCGAGGGGATAAGGTTTTCTTTAGGTGGAGCATGTCCATCAATTCTGGGTTGGACATGGCCTTGTATGTCAGGCAGAGATCACCCTGAGTAGGCGGTATGCAACAGAGTACAGCTGGAGTTTCTTCAGTCAAGCTGAATAAGGCATCTGCTTGAGGCCAGTGATTTTCTTGGTGCGGTACTTCTTTGGTCTTTCCAGCTGTTGCAGGTGTCTTGTAAGGTACATCCCAAATGGGGCATTGTACTCTATAATGCGTCTGATGAGTGATGAGTAGAGGGGCACAATGCCCTCTTTTGATCTGGATGTGAATCCTTTTGTGATTAGGTGGGCCACAAAGAAGGATTTTCTAACCACGTTGGCAGTGTGATTATCAAAGGAGAGATTACTACCTACTTGGGTCCCCAGATCCCTTATTACGTTTTCCATATTTATGGGACTACCAACTATGTGATAGTTTGTGGGTACTTTGTTTTTTCCAAAGGGGAGGCCTATGCACTTTTTGGCATTTAGTATGAGGCCATGATTTTGACACCAGGTATCCGTCTCAGTGAGACCCTTTTGGAGTATGTCTGTGTCAGCCGGAGAGTCAGTTATAGCCCCTAGTTTGCAGTCGTCTGTGAACTTGGTCAGCCATAGTCCTCCTGTGCTTGCCTGTACCTCTGAGAAGTATATGCTGAACAGGAGGGGTCCTAGAACGGAGCCCTGGGGAATGCCACTTGTAACCGGTTTAGAGTCGGACCTAGTTCCTGCAACTCTCACCATGTTGGTTCTGTCCGTGAGCCAGTTGGCAACCCATCTTGTGACGTAGGGATTTATGTTCAGGCTGGTCAGCTTGTCTATAATACCAGAATGGGGAATGGTGTTGAAGGCCTTTGCAAGGTCTAGGTAGGCTGTATGTACCACCTTTCCCTCGTCTATAGCCTTGGTAACTGTCTCAAAGAAGTCCACCAGGTTTAGGAGGCATGATCTGCTCTTAACAAAGCCGAACTGGGTAGGGTCCAGCGTTTGGAGGTTCCCAATGTCTCTGTTTATGAGTTCCATGATGATGCGCTCCAAAGCCTTGCAGACCAAGCTAGTCAGGCTTATAGGGCAATAGTTTCTGGGGTCTGTTGTGGCTCCAACTTTGTGGAGCAGAATAACCATTGCTGTGCGCCACTCTATGGATATGTAGCCTGTGGAGAGGCTGAGTTTGAACCGTGTGTTTAGGTGAGGGGTTAGTTCGTCTTTGAGCTTGTGTAGGACGCAGCCTGGGACACTGTCCGGTCCCATTGATGCTGTGTTTTTGGCTTTGGAGAGGGCTGTTTTAACCTGAGTGTCTGTGATTTCAGGGGCTCTACATTCTTCTGGTATGGTTATGGGCCCTTTTGGGGGTGAGAAGGGAGTGAAGTTTGCACTGAACCTGTCTGCCAGGATGTTGGCGATATCGGTCGGTTCAGTATATTTTGTGCCATGCTACACTAACTCCAAGCAGATCTGAGCATTGCCACTTAGATTCTTGACATAGCTAAAGAATGCCTTGTGGTTATCTTCGGAGTCCTTGGCAAGTTTTCTTTCGAAGCTCGCCTTGGATGATTTTATGAGGGATCATAGTTTCTTGCTGATACTGATCAGGGATGTCTTCCCTTCTTGGGATTTTACTCTTTTCTGTACTAGTTTCCTCCTTCTATTGTATAGCTTGTTTATGGCAGGGGTCCACCAGACTGGTTTCCTTTTCTTGGAGGAAGTGAGTCTTGGTTTTGCTTGGGATAGCACGATCTATGCATTTGTGTAGGTGCCCATAGAATGCATTAGTAAAGGATTTTGCAGCTTGGACAGCGTTATCCTTTAATCACTGTTTGTCCAGCCTTCCCCAAGTGGAAAAAGGAATTTAGGGACATGATTGATAAGCTTAGATGATGTTAAAATTAATAGATAAGACGTCATGGGTGGTTAATAGAAAGTCTGATGTTTGGGAGACCTGTACAGTGGATTAATTGGTTTTCCTGTTCTGCATTACCTAGGTTGGCTTTCGTTGGCTGGCATACCACTCCCACACACATTTCCTATTGCCATCTATGATGCTTATATGTTGTTATGAGCTGGCAAAGCTGTAAGACTGGTGTGAAACCAAGACAGTTCCTTATTGTGGTTAGAGTATCTGTTGTCAAATAATGTGCAGACAGAGATGAGATGTATTACCAATATTGTGCTGTCTGTTGCCCTCTGATTACTATTTGCCTGAGAATTGGGTACTACTTTTCCACCCATTCATTAGACAACAAACTTCCTTGCATTAAACCACACTCTTTGCTTTACCTGTAATTCTTGCAATTCAGCATAACAGCTTTACAATCCTCATGCCTTGTAACCACTGCAGCACACTTTCAGTTTATTTATATACTACTACTACTGAAATACCCATTCCAACTTGTACAGTAAAATATGGATGCATGTGTTTACTTTCAGTTGGCTTAATTAACTGATTGGAAGTCTGTTTTTCTAGGACATGTGCACAAAGCAGAAATTTCATGGTGGCCATTATAATTTATTTATTTAACATTTGTTTACCAGGAAAGTCCGACTGGACAGAAGTCCTTTTTCAGCTGAGGCCCGGGGAGAAAAGCTCCACGAGTAACAGTAAATTTTAATGCACAAATTACAGTATGTCTTTCAAATAGTGTGCTGACAAATCTAAGTGTGCAACCAGTTTTGTGCTGTCCTCTGCACCCCGATAACTATTTTGAGCTGGTTGCATATTTGTGTATCAACCTAACTTCTGTCTGTCTTAAATCTCTAACACTCTGCAAGTGTTGAAAAACAATATCAAAATGATAAAGTGCTGTTCTGTGAAATAAAAGCATGTGTATATTTTTTTTATGCTATGCTATTATGTGAACTGAAAGCGTGTGTGGATTTTTTTTTTTTTTTTTATTAAAGGGGTGGGCACAGGGAAACTGAATTATTTAATACTGAAACAGTCAATAATTCTTCAGTTTATAAGATGTGTAGTGCAGACAGGAAGTTAAGGATGGCTGTTGTTCTTGTTCATCATGATTGTCAGGACTGGTTTACACAGCCCCTGTGTTACTGTGTATGGACTTTGAGCTGATACTAAATCTTGTCCTGTAGATAGCATTGTTGCCTCACAACAAGAGGTTCCCCAGTTCGATTCCCAGCTGGGCTGCCTTCTGTGCAGAGTCTGCATGTCCTCCCTGTGTTTGCATTGATTTCCTCCAAGTGCTACTTTTTTCTTCCACATTCCAGAGACATACAGTAGGTGGATTAGGTGCTCTAAATTGACCCTATGTGCATGCAGGTGTGTGATATGAAAGAACAGCCATGGAAGGGCTAGCCATCCAGCAGTGTGAAGCTTAGCTGTAGATGATTGTTCCTGTTGAAGTCACACCCCAACCCCATGTGTAAAAATGGAAGAAGGGGTTGTGGATGGATGGATATGGGTATTATGGTTACAGACCCCACATGCACATTTTGTCACTCTTAGCAAATTGCTTAAGTTGAGATAAGAGCTCACGGATGCATAAACTGAAGATGTGACTCTGTAGACAGAAGAAAGCAACTAGATAAAATTTAGTAAAAGCTTTCTCCGCAGATGACCCAGCCTGGCTCCATGACACAGACAGATGGAGTTTTGACCCTGACCCTGGTGGGAAGGGTTCATTTGATGGCCTTGGCACTGGAGAAAGCAGGCAAGGAGGGAAAGGAATAAAGGGGCATGTCATCTTCCAGGGTGGGGAGAGGGGAGCAGACACTCTGTGAGTACATGAGTGGTGCAGTTTATCTGTGGAGAATGAGGCACTGTCACCCATGTTCAATGATAGTAGGGCAGGAATGCTTGCTGGTAATGTCCTTTGCAAAAATTTGGAGCATCAGCACAATCATCCTATGGCATGGGGAGGGGGTTGTGGGGCGTAAAGGAAATAAAACTGAACCACCTCTGATGTGTGTCTAAATTTTGGACCCCTCCCTGTTGAACCTAACCCCAGCTGTGGGAATGAATGAGGCCGACCGGCCATGAGTAAACCAATGATCAGCTGAAAGTTGGGATAAAATATGCAAAAGAAAAACAAGCTGTCCATGGATGATCTGCTATTGCATGCCTAAGTGTTTGTTAGTGTTAGGCCTGAACCCCATTGAGTGTCCACCATGAGAAACTCGACAAATTTCCTTTTCCTCCCCACCAGAAGTTGAGTCTGTATAATGCCACTCTTTCCTAGCCTCCAGCTGATTTCTTAAGGACCAGATCTAGCATTGATCCCAGGTCTTCGGTCACTGTCAAATCTTCTGTTATGGGACTTCCCTGTTGGTTTTATGGCAGCTTATGCTGCTTCTTCAAGGAGATTCTTTTAGAATTGGTTGCTTTGACTTTTAATATAATGTTATTCACCATTGTAAGACCACTCTGACAGCACTTGCAGATGTTGTGGAGCATAGATATAAAGTGAATTTCTGTGGTATGCATGAACAATATGTCATATTTATGTGCAATTGCCTTTATGGCTCAGATTTTTGGCTGAAAATTATCCATGGACCATGCAATAGGGGTATATCCTACAATAACCCCCAGTGGAGTTTTCCTCCTTAAATGCTTGAGCCTCCAAGTGAATCCTTACTGCCTCACAAATTTGAACAGCTGCCAGCCTTTTACATTGTGCATTGAGAATAACTGGGGTCATACCATAGATATTTTGAGGAGACCCATGCATGGGATAAAGCATTTTGGAGCTATCTCTGCAGTCCTGGGGTAAATTTTCTGTTTCCCACCCATAAGTCTAAGTTGTGCTTGAATATGGACAGGGATGAACTTTGTTTTATGTGGATGGGGAGTCTGTTCCACAGCAGCAGTTTGCTCTGCGAGATATACCTGTCACTGCAAACTGTTCTGTTGGTGTTGCAGAAGAGGTTTAGATCCCTAGACAGGGTATTTCTGATGCCATGCGACTTGCTGATGTACAGTAAATGCATCGCTAATGGGTCAGAGGATGCCTTGTATGCCAGACACCGGTCACCTCTTAAAAGTCTGTAGGATACTAAGTGTAGTCACTAGGCTTTGAGTTGGTTCGTGTAGGACATGTTTAGGCCTTGTATCCTTTTAGTAAGGAATTTTTGTGGGCATTCTAGTTGTTGCATGTGTCTGGTCATGTGTCTGGGGGTATTATATTCAATGACTGGCCTAATGAGGGCTAAGTATAGAGAGACAATGACATTCCTAGAACTAGACACAATCACTTTATCAGCTGTGCAGTATAAAAGGACTTTCTTACAGCAATAAACACGTGTCGATCAAAAGTTAGGTCAGTGTCCACATAAGTTCCCAAATCCTGAACAACTGGGTCATTACTTAGGGGTGTGTTGTAAATGTGGTAGCTTCCTGGGGTACAAGACTTCCCAAAAGATGCAATAGTGCTTTTTTGGCATTTAGTTTCAATCCACGATTTTGGCACCAGTTATTTATTTGAGACCAACCTTCCTGCAGGATGGCTAACTCATTTGGGGATCCAGTTACAGCTCCTAGCTTGCTGTCATCTGCAAACTTTGTCGGTCAGAGCCCTTTGATATTGTTTTTTACTTCAGAAAAGTAGATGCCAAACAGGAGAGGTCCCAGCACAGAATCCTAGGGGACTCCACTGGTGACTGCTCTCTCTGTGGAGATAAGTTCTTCTATTTATGATTATCTACATCCTATCTATGAGCCAGTTGACAATCCAGCAGGTGGCAGAGGGTGTTTATTCCCAGTTTTTTTTATCTACTGTGCCAGACTAGGGAACTGTGTCATAAGCCTTGTCCCGGTTGAGGTATGCAGTGTGTACTGTTTTGCCTTCATCTATTGATTTGGTGGCCTTTTCAAAAAAATCCACCTAGCTGAGAAAGCATGACCTGCCCATGACAAATCCAAACTGAGATGATTCTAGTATTTGGAAGTTCTGTATGTCCTGACTAATTCCATGAGAAGTCTTTCCATGGCTTTGCATATGAGGTTGGTCAGACTGGACTCATGGTTGATGGAATTTTCCAGCAGATGTAAGTACTACAATAACTCCTGATGCAACAAACTGGACTCACTGTTGATGGAATTTTCCAGTTGATGTAGTTACTGCAGTAACTCTTGATGCAACACTCAGAAACCAGTCAATGTTAAGTTGTCAATCTCGCCTTCATTCATGCTTGATGGGTTCGGAGCCGATCCTCGGCTCCGACTCGGCACTTTGCTAAGCTCGAGTGTCACTTTTACCAGCTCGAGGCAGCCCCATATCCCATGATGCAAGCGGTAAGTACCTAGATCTCGTTTGCCTCTTCGCTGATGAGGTCCTCCTTTTACCAGCTCCTGGTAAGTGTTTAAATTTAAACTGCTTTTAGCCCCTTTTCACTTTTAAACTATTTTTTTTTTTAAGTCAGGCCTTCCTTCCCTCCCACCCCCCCCCCCCTGTCAGGGTGTGTGTGTGTGAGGTTTTTACTGCTTAAACTTTAATTTTAATTGTTTGTTTGGGACTGTGTGTGTTCTGTTTTTTGTGTCCACTATGTCCAAAGAGCAGAGGGTCTCAGGCTTTAAGAAGTGTGACTCGTGCTGTCAGAAGATGTCTCTGACAGACGGTCACACTTCTTGTTTATACTGCCTGGGACCTCTCCACCTGCAGGACTCCTGTGCAATATGTCATTCTTTTAGCCAGAGAGTCCTGCAGGAAAGGAGAAACAAACTCATTTTAATGGGACTCCTTAAACCGGAGGGCTCTCCGGCCAAATCGGCTCCGGGAAAGCCTTCCAAGTCTAAGGCCCAGGCTTCTGTACCAAAGCCTTCGGCCTTGGCTCCGACTATGTCGGAGTCGAGATCGGCTCCGGCTGGAACCGATCCTACCTTGGCTAAATCTTCGGCACCGATGGCTATCTGTGCCGATACTTCTTTGGTCACTTTGGTGTCGGTTCCGAGTACTGGCTCCGACCACCGTGTGGCCCAGGCTTCGGTGTCGGCGCTGACTGGCTCCGACACCGCTATTTCGATGCCTGCATCGGCTCCAGCTGGAGCCGATGCATCTAGATCTTCTCTCGGAGCCGAAAAGTTATCGGCTCCGACTGGATCAGTGGGTTTGTCGGCTCCGATGGTTCCTTCGAGGAAGAGGTCCAGGTCCCCCTCTTTGGAACCGATTCTGTCGGCTCCGGCCTCACCTCTTCTTTTGGAACGGAGCCAACGGAGCTGATCATCTAGGTCGTCCAGGTTATCTGACCATGATTTAGAGAGGGTGGTAAGCAGATTATTAAAATCACAGGCACTGGCCCAGATGCTTCATAGTCCGTCTCAACAGACGACTATTAGTCCACACCCCCTTCAAGTTCTTCCTTCGACTCTACCACAGAGTTTGGAGCTGGAGTCTACGGGAATAGTTACGGCTATGGCTGAGGGGCAGATACCCCCTCCTTCTGCACCTTCAGCATCTACTCTTATCTCCTCCTCGAGACCTTCCTTGGAGGGATTCGGTGGTCGGGCTTCCCTGGTCTCCTCCGAGGGGGTGAGTGGCATCGGACCCTTGTCCGACCCCGCTCTTCCACTTGGAGCTTCGGCCTTGGTGAGCTCGGCTCCGACATCTGCCTCGGAGCCTTCCCTTTCGGTGGGCCCGGGAGTCCCAGTTTCTTCGGAACGGGTTCTCTCGGATCTCCCTGGGAGGGGGGCCTTCGAGGTGATGAAGAGTGTGCTGGCCACTGGGCAGTCTATTCCCTTAGCTCCTCCCTCTACAGTGCCTGTCGATATCTCTTCCATCTCTCTTGCTCCCGGACCTAGAGATCCACCGCCTCAGGTTTCCCCACTGGGAAGAACCCCCTCTTCCGAGGATTCTCCTGACCAGTCAGGAGATCCTCCGCGCAAGAGGACTTGTAAGAGGAAACACCTGGACTCCCCTAAGTCTACCACTTCAGATATCGACTTAGATGAGTCGGAGGGATCCCCAAGATCCCCCTCTGAGGATGTCTCCTTTTCAGACATCCTAGAACTCCTAAAACAGAGGGGAAACTGGCCCTCCATAAATCCCTCCGAGGATGAGTCGGTATACCTAGAGGCGTTTGGATCTCGACCCTCCACCTCCTGGGTGTCTCCACCTTTTGACCCCCTTATGGAGGTTATTGCTCGAAAGGCTTGGGCTGCTCCTGATTCTGTAGAGCCAGTTCCTAGGAGGCCGTCTAAATTTATAACAGCCCCTTCTGAAAAGCAATTCCTTACAAAAGGTGTCCCTGTTGATGCCATGGTGGTGGCGACCGCCACTAAGAAGGAACTTGCAGATCCTTCTGTACCAGTCCATCCTCCTAATAAGGATTCTAGGACCATGGATAGGTATGGCAAGCGGATGTTCTCCTCAGCGACCTTTGCCATGCGTTCGCTGAACTATTTATGTCACTTCACCAGACTCCAAAGGGACATCCTTAAGGAACTAGGTGAAGTAGTGCAGGATCCAACGGCTGCAGGGGCTCAAGAAAAGATTGCTTCTCAGCTAGGAATCCTTAATTCTATAGCTAACTCCTCCATGCGACTGATCTCGTATGCAGCAGATGGAGCGAGTAGAGCCGCGGGTACAGGAGTGGCTCTTAGACGTCAAGCCTGGATGCGGCTCTGTAATTTTGCAGATCCCTTTAAGGCGTCCTTCACGAATTCTCCCTTTGATGGGTCAGCATTGTTTGGCCCTCAAGTGAAGGATACATTGACCAGGTGTGAGCAGGACGGCAAGACTCTTTCTGCCGTAGGGGTCCGTTTTTCTACCCCCTCTAGACCTTACCCCAAAGGTCAGAAGGGTGGAAAAATGTGGTTCCGTAAATCCCAGGGAGTCACGCCAGACGCACGTGGTCAGTTTACCCCTAGAGGCAGAGGGGGTAATAATAACAGACGCCGCTCTAGAGGCAGAGGGGGGTCCACAAAACCAGGGAAGCAGAGAGCCTCTCTCTGACAAGCCCTTCCAGCATCCCTGAGATGTTGCCTGACTGTCCATCCTTGGGGGCAGTCGGGGGAAGACTATCGCTGTACCCAGAAGCCTGGCGTTCCCTCTCTCAAGACAGATGGGTACAGTCGATCATATCCGAGGGTTACAAGATTCCTTTCGAGGAAAGTCCTTTCACTCACAAAAATTCCCTTCCAGATGTGCCACCCGGTCTAAGGGAAATTGCAAAGTTAGAAGTATCAAAGCTTCTACAAAAAAGGGCCATTCAGCCAGTTGCAACAGACCATTCAGAGCCCGGAATCTACTCAAGATTCTTTTTGGTCCCCAAAAAGACGGGAGACTGGAGACCAATATTGGATCTCAGCAGACTCAACAAGTCTGTGAGAAAGACAAGATTTCGAATGGTCACACTTCAATCATTTTTGCCCTTCCTAGAAAAGGACAACTGAATGTGCTCAATAGACCTTCAGGACACGTACTATCACATAAAAATTCACAGACGCTCCAGAAGGTTTCTCCGCTTTCGGCTGGGGTCCAGTCATTTTCAATTCAGAGCCCTGCCCTTTGGTCTCACTACAGCCCCCAGAGTGTTCACCAAATGTATGGCAGTGGTCACGGCTCACCTGAGACGTCAAGGATTCCAGGTGTTTCCGTATCTCGACGACTGGCTCCTTTCAGCCACCACCAGGCATCAACTTCTTCAAGCCAGGGATTACACCCTAAATCTCTGCACTCAATTAGGAATTTGATCAACTACGAAAAATCTTCCTTATTGCCCTGCCAGTCTATTACTTTCATAGGCGCAAACTTAAACACTGTTCGGATGTCAGCAACCCTCACAGACCAAAGAATCTCAGATATCCAAAGTCACGTGAGGATCATCCTTGCCTGCAAAAAGGTGCAAGCCAGAATGGTTCTGAAGGTGTTGGGCCTCATGGCTGCGGCTATTACCCTTCTTCCCCTGGCCCGCTTCTACATGCGTCTTCTTCAATGGATGTTGTTCACCCAGTGGTCTTACCAACAACTTCCCATGCGTCACCAAATCCTGGTGACACAAATTTGCAAGAATCATCTATCATGGTGGATTTCTTCTCCCCAGATTCATCAAGGCAGACCCTTTGTATCGGTAGCCACAGTCACTACGGACGCCTCCCTGATCGGGTGGGGGGGTCATTATCAGGGCAGGATGGTTCATGGGACGTGGCAACCGTTCGAATACCACCTGCACATAAATGTCCTAGAGATGAGAGCAGTGCTTTTAACGTTGCAAGCCCTCAACGACTTTCTTCCCTTGGAAACAATTGCAGTTCACACAGACAATATGTCTGTAGTATGGTATATCAACAAACAGGGCGGAACCAAGTCCTACCCCTTGTGTCGAGAAGCTCTCAGACTTTGGCAATGGGCGATCTCCTCTCATCGGTTTCTGGTAGCAACGCATATCCCTGGGAAAACCAACATTCTAGCGGACAGATTGAGCAGAGCTATTCTCATGCCTCACGAGTGGTCTCTCAAACAATCTATAGTGGAGGAGATTTTTCTAGAATGGGGCCGCCCATGTTGCGATCTTTTTGCTACTCCCCAAAACAGCAAATGCCCAGACTTCTTTTCTCTCTTCCCACTGCCAGGCCATCCCCCCAGAGACGCTCTAACCCAGGATTGGCCCCAGGGACTTCTTTATGCCTTTCTTCCCTTTCCGTTGATTCCACAAGTACTCCAGAAAGCCACCGTTTTGAGAGCCAAAATGATTCTCATTGCTCCCTATTGGCCTCGACAAATTTGGTTTCCGTTCCTCCATCGTCACCTTTTGGTGCAGCCGTGGCATCTGGACCCAGTGCCAGACCTTCTGATTCACCAATCGGGTCAGCTGCATCGGTCTATTCCTTCTCTCAACCTCACAGCTTGGTTGCTCCACTTCCTTCCTTAGCCAGGCTTCCTATGATCTCTAATCCTGTTAGGGATATCATAGTGGCTTCCCTTAAATCCTCTACTAGAAGGATTTATACCAGCAAGTGGAAACGCTTCTCTTATTGGGCAAAAGCTAAAAATATAGATCCCTTTACTGCCCCTGTTCAAGCAGTTTTGGATTTCTTAGCGGAAATCTTTCACTCAGGCTCTTCATCTTCCACGGTCAAGGTTCAGTTGGCTGCTATCTCGAATTTTCATGTCGGGTTTGCAGATCACAACATTATGTCCCACAGGCTTTGTAGAGCCTTTCTAAAAGGAATTTTTCTCCTGAAACCTCCAGTCAGGAGTCCTCCTCCTCAATGGGACCTAAATCTAGTGCTGACATCCTTAATTCTTCCTCCCTTTGAGCCAGCTGCTTCATGTTCCCTGAAATTTCTTTCATGGAAAACACTCTTCCTTGTTGCTATTACCTCGGCAAGGAGAGTGTCAGAACTTTATGCTCTCTCTGTTCGTCCCCCTTATTTGGTCTTCCACAAAGACAGGGTATCCTTGAGAACTAATCCAACCTTTTTGCCTAAGGTGGCCTCGAAAAATAATTTGAACCAATCTATTGACCTCCCTGTATTTTTCCCTAATTACTCAAACAGATCGGAACAAAAGTTACATTATCTCGATGTTCACCGCCAACTCAGATATTATTTGGACAGAACAAAACAATTCAGGAAATCCGATCAGCTCTTTCTTTCTTATGCTGAAAACAAGAAAGGCCTTCCTGTCTCCAAAGTGACCTTATCTAGATGGCTTTCTTCCACCATCTCCGAAATCTATCAGCTCAGGGGAAAACAGCTGTGCTCAAAACCTAAGGCGCATTCAACCAGAAGCTTAGCCACTTCTACAGCTTTTCAGGCTAGACTTCCATTAGACACTATTTGTGCAGCAGCCACTTGGGCCACTCCTCATACCTTTGTTTCTCATTACAAATTGGATTTGGCCTCCAGGGATAGAGCCAATTTTGGCTCTACAGTTCTCAAGAGTCTGTTTCATTGAGCCACCCAGGATAGAGGTGCTAGGGACGCGGTCCCATCAAGCAAGAATGAAGGCGAGATTGACAACTTAACATTGAGAAGTTATGTACCTACCATAACGTTCCATGTTAGTGGTCTTCTCGCCTTCTTTCTTGCGACCCTCCCTCCTGCCCCCTGGCCTGGACAGACCTTTTTCTCCCTATATGGAAGAATGCTTCTTAAGACCAGCTAATTCTGGTCTACCTTATAGCCCATCCTTTAGGCTTTTGCCTTTCTTTCCTTCTGGGAAGTTTTTTGTGCTAGGTGTTATTGCCTATTGGTACCAAACGAGATCTGGGTACTTACCGCCTTGCATCATGGGATATGGGGCTGCCTTGAGCTGGTAAAAGTGACTCTCGAGCTTAGCAAAGTGCCGAGTCGGAGCCGAGGATCGGCTCTGAACCCATCAAGCAAGAAAGAAGGCAAGAGAAGACAGCTAACATGGAACGTTATGGTAGGTACATAACTTCTCATTTTACAACACATGCACTTTAATCTTAAGGATCAGGCTAAAATACCATTTAGTAATGAAAGAGTTACATGGCATTCATACTCTTCTGTTGTCCTTTCACAAAAATGCTACTAAAAGTCTTTGTACTAAGAAAAAATGAAATGCATGTTAAACTAATAATTTCTCAGACTAAAACAGAAATAGTCAGACTGAGTTGTGTAACAACATTTTTTACATTCTTTAATCTTGACTCAGGCTTGGAAGTCTGGGAACATATGGCTACAAGTACTTACAGTCTGGGTCTGTATCTTGGGTGTAGAACGGCACGTGCAGTAAATACATCCATGTGGATGTAAGATCTGCAGCAGTTAACACCACTCCCTGCAACATGGTAGCTGAGTATTTTTGTCACTTTAGTGATGAATTGCACATGTTTGCCAGAGCTAAACAATATGTTGTACTTTTAAGTAGGTAATTTCTTGGACTGTTTTGTCTCGTCCATCAACACTGGTCCATCCATTTGCAGCATGAAGCAATTAGGAGTTTGTGGGGTGAAGTTAATATAGTCACCTTCTTCCTGTCACTGGGCTTTAAAAAAAGTATGCAGTACTGAGACGGAGGACTCAGCAGTGAAGAGCAGTTGTGGCTAGAGGGCATTGCTAAGTTCATACTCTGATGTGTAGTATTCAATGCTGCAGTGATCTGGGTTTTCACATGTTGTGATCATCCCTGAAATATGACAGCCACAAGCACTCTGCCTGCCATATCACTGAAAGCATCCCTTCTGCACTACATATGTCTGTACCAGTCCCCTCTTCAGCTGACCACCATGGTCCCCATTGTCAGGGCATCTTCTTGTTTACCATGGTAGTCACCTGACATGTTTTCATTGACAAAGGTTCCGTGTCTTTTCACACTGACATCTGGTCCCTGATTGTAAATACTTGCACATATTCGTCTTTCAACCTCCTAACCTGAATAACTTTAATCTAGGTTATAAGTGCATATTTAAAATTATCCATAGGTAAAAAAGTAACTTGAAAGTAAGCCTTACTTTTTTTTTAAAGTAATGTTGAAAACACATTAGTATACTGTACCAGTATTCTTGGATTATAATGCCATAAATTCTTTTCAGTGCAGAGGCTGTGGGAAAATGGCATACCAGCAATATGGCAGAGGGATGGAGTTGCAACATAAAGTTACTCTCTCTGACAAAAGTGGTTGGTCACCAAACCTTGTCAAGGCCACAGTAACTCGTACCTTTACCATGGATTATTAAGTAAACAGTCCCTTTCTCTGTCTTTTGTTATGCTTCATGGAGCACAGACTTTGACAAGTAAAATGAACCATGGTATTTTCAGGTATTGTCTCCACTCAGCATCCCCCACTGATAAAATTGACAAATGTGCTTAGTTCACTGTCAGGCTCATGTGCTGTACTTCTGATTTTGATTAGGGACAAGTACACGTTCAACACTTTTTGCACCTGTTTTAGTGTTCACTCAGGCTGTGTTAGGTTGTTGAGGAAAATGCTTCTGAGGGTTATATTCTTGAAAGCAGTAGCAGGGAACGGGTTACCATGTTTCAAAACACGTTTAGTGATGGTTATATTCTGTGAAACACCAAAAAAAAAACTGATGCTTGTGGTCATCCTCACTATTTGCTGAGCATATGCAGAGATTAAGTAAATTGAATCAGGGGATATTCATTGTAGATTGCTTCCCTTCTGAACTTACTTTTTCAAAAACTGGAATGATTTTGAAAACTGTTTTTTTTTCACAGCAGTTTAGTTACTGGAATGCAGTTTACAAATGTCTGGTACCCTAATTTAGGTATAGTGTGAGTTTCTTCATAACTCAGGACATTTTCCTTTGTATACCTGTATCACAGCAAGCTGTACATAAACAGCAGCATTATCTTCCTCTCTCTTTGTGTCTGTCTCTCTTTTTTTTTTTAATCATTTACCTTTTTACAGAATCTGGACCAGATATGTCCCCCTATTCTCCAGAATGCACGTCTGGGTATCAGAAGCACTTAATGGAATGCAGTGCATCCATTGATAATTAAGTCGCAGCATGATTCATGATCTCCTATGTGAACTAACATCATAGTTTTCTTGCTTGATGCACTCAGTAACATAAAGCGGGTATCTAATGGCTTTATCAGAACTTCCATTCTTGTATGTTTGCAGTTATAAAAAAGATGCAAGTAAGTTTCCAAGAAAAATGTTTGCTGAAGTTAAAAATAGTAAGTGAAGTTCGCCACATGGGGCATGCACTATTTATTTTAAAGTCATAAAGATAAGTGGGACATCTTTAAATGGAAGTGAAAGCCACCCACTTTGTTCCACTAGTTACTTCAGTGAGCTGCTAAAAAGTTATGGGGCATAGCCAGCTCTGTGGCATAGAAGAATAAAGCCCTGACTACAGCCCAGGTGATCTGAGTTTGATTAGTGGCCTAGTCACTTAACAGAGATGACCTGGAGAATGGGTATGACCATCCTGAGAGAGGGGTACAGAACCAGTCAAATGCAGCTGCAATCCTACAGGCAAAGTGGGTGGTACACGCAATCTGGGGGATAACTTCTTGTGCAAGTCATGTACCCAAAATAATGGACTGTGTAAAAATCCTATGAGTTATCCTTGATTCCACACTACATTTTGCTCTTCCTTCAAAAATGGCCATCACTAGGGCCAGTCATAAAATAAGCCTGTTGTTTAGTGTGAGTCAGCTACATGCCTCAGACTAGGATTAAAACTGCCCCACTAATATTGCTAATTTCCTTTTTGTGTACCATTCTCTCTATTATTTTTTTGACATTCGCCCTTACATAATGTAAGGCTTTCTGCTATAAATAGCAAGATATATCTTAAAATCTAACAAAATATAGGCTGTAGGTGAGGCAATGGTGCTTCCTAGTGCATAAAAGCAGCGACAGATCAGTCCATGTAAAAAGCAATTTATTTTATTTTATAAAAACAGATAAGCGCTTTCACTACAAGAGCTTCGTCAGATCTAAGACAAGACACTGAGAACCGGGATATAAGTGCAGTATTAATTAATCAATCAACCTATCTGATGAAAGGTTTAATCAAATCTTAAAGCAGCACTGATGTAAAAAGTGAGGATAATAATGATAATAAGTTCTCAGATACGGACAAGAAAATATGACAGACTCGGGTGTTGCACCTATAGATGTAAATCGTATAAGAAGTACTAATGCTGAGCCATTGAATTGTGATATGAATATGAATGCTAAACAGATGATCATCACTAGTAAATTGGACAATGGCCCTAAGGGTAATGTAACTAATGACATTGCTTTAAATGATTATATTAATGAATGTGGTAGTGATAATACTATTCTTAAGGATGGGCTTGAAATAATAGCACTTAATGATAAGTCCAATTGCAATGCAAGTGTTTCAGAGCCCATTAACACTGACTCCACAGATGTTATACATCTGGTGCATTCTAGTGTCCGTTCTGGAATGAATCTATACCCTGATGTACGTGTTGTAAAGGATAAATCAATAGAAGTTGAATCTGATATTGTGGTTAGACCCAAAGTGCTAAAAAATTCAGCAGGGCAGAGTATCAATGAGAATCAGTGTTTACCTTTTCCTTTGCCAGTACGCATGGAGAAAGGTCCGAGAAGGACACGCTCCATGAGTCGTGGCAGGCAGAAAAGGAAGCTCTCAGGGGATGTTCCAGTTCATCAAACATTAAAGAAAATGTGGAACAGCAAACATTGATACACAATATATCCAGAATCACATTAACTACAGATGACATAATATTATTAGAGAAAGGATTGAATTTCATTCCCAGAAGTCATAGTAGGCTAGTTGACACAGTGCTTGATTTAAAGTTATTTTGCAGAAGTTTAATGCTCAGACTTATATATAAAGGGACAACTGATTAATCAATTGGAAATAGGCAACTGGCTTTCAAGAATTTAAGTGAATATGTACCAATGCACCACCCCCCTAGTAGAGGCTTTTCATAAGCTAACTGAGGATGAGCTATATGAATATTATGGCAATATGAGCAGTAAACCCTGGAGACAAGATATTCTTACGTTTAGGGAGTGGCAGAGTCTTAAGAAATTACAAGATGATCCCAACATCATTATAAGACCTGCTGATAAGGGTGGTCGATTAGTTGTAATGGACATGTTGCATTACACTACTTGCATGGAATCTATGTTAAGTGATAGTTTTTATGAAACCATGAACTCTGATGATGTATGTGGTATTATTAAGTACATCAGTGACACATTATTGGATATTTTTAAAGGTCACTTAATAGATAAAGAGTTATATGACTACTTGACAATAAGAAAATCACTCATCCCGAGTATCCACGGGTTACCTAAGATACATAAACACCTCTATAAACCACCTATGAGATCAATAGTTTCAGGTAGAGGCTGGGTTACTGAACATTTGTCTGTATATGTAGAGAAGCATCTCAGAGTGATCTTGAACAAGAATGTTCATCTGTTAAGAGATTCTAAACAGTTTTTAACTGAGTTATATGACTGTATCAAACAACATGAAGAGATGGATGGTATCCTTTTTGTTACCTTTGATGTGCAATCCCTCTTCACCATTATCCCTAATGAGTTAGGTCTTGCTTACGTTTCTGCATATTTAAATGAACATAGTGAGTATACAGCAGTTGACATAGACTTGATAGTCCATTTTTTAGAATTGATACTTGAGAATAACCTATTTATGTTCAAAGACACGATATACAGACAACTAGATGGCGTAGCTATGGGCACACCTTGTGCCAATAGCTACGCCAACATGTTCCTGGCATATTGGGAAGAACATGTGTTGTTTCAAGAGCTATTGTTCAAAGAACATGTGATTTTCTATCGACGCTTTGTAGACGATCTCTTCCTTCTTTGGAAGGGAACAGATCTACAGTTAAAGACTATGTTTTTGACTATGAACACTCTGACCACCTGTCTTAAGTTTACAATGCAGTACTCAGATCAAAAAATATCATACTTAGATCTATACATAGAGAAGCTTTCTAGTGGCATGATAAACATGGGGGTGTACCGTAAATCTTGTTACAGTAACTCATTACTTATGAGATCCAGTATGCATCCACCATTTGTATTCAGGAATATAATGAAGGGTCAGGCGATCAGAGCCTCTAGGCTGAATCCTATGGATGAGGACCTTACTGTTGAGTTAAATGATCTGAGAGATAGATTGATACACAGGGGGTATGGTGATGGAGAAGTTAATCAATATTTATCAGAAGCCTGTGAACTCCGTACGACCACAGCCTCACCATATTTTGGACCTAGATGTTCCCAACAAGATATGAGGGGATATAGAAGCCATTCGGAAGTAAAATTCACCTCTTATTTTTCATCAGATTATTGGAAGGTGAAGGAGATTATTGGTAAATATTGGGGTGTTTTACATGTTGATGAAGAAATAAGAGAGATAGTGGGGGATGAACCCCGATGTTCTTCGTCTCACATTGCTGCAGTCATGACCTGTGGGTAGTCCGCTGTCCTCGGTCGGCCCGAATACCAAAGGGCTAGGCTGGCGTCGGTCATTGTCGCTTAGAGCTGACGTCAGTACGCAGTAGTACTTAAGCGCATGACCGACGCCATATCCTCAGTCTTTCTTGCCGCGTGGTCCGAAGCAGAAGCAGTGTTTGCGAGTGCCGTTCGGCGTTCTGAAATTTTCATTTACCGAGTTTCAGACCGAAGACCAAGTTGGGCTAAGTACCCCGTTGGGGAAATTTTTGTTTTTTCTTGCCTCAGTTATCCGGATGTCAGAAAAAGTTAATAATTGCATTTCTTGTGGGAAACAGATACCTCATAGGGATTATCATTCTCTCTGTATTCCTTGCTTAGGGCCTGAGCACGACGTAGTCGGGTGTCGCTTTGTGCTAGATTTAATAAGCGCACCATTAAGTGAAGGTTAGACTGTGCCAGGCTTGTTTTCGGTAAGCGGTGTAACTATAACATGCCGTCGGATCCTCCGACGCCCACTACCGCTAAGAAGCGTAAGGATAAATCTTTGAGATCTAAACCGGATGAGTCGTCCGTTGCGGACGCCGGTTCTTCGGAGCCTCCGGTTGAATCTATGGATCCTGCCGAGGGTTCGGCTGAATCCCAGGGGGAACCTTTACTTTTACAGGAGTTGGCCTCTCAGGAGTTAGGACAGGCCGAGGGTGCTTCTCAGGTTTCAGTAGTTTCATCCTTACAAAAGGTTATTAGGCCTTCTACTTCAGTGGCTAAAGGCCATGCTAAGGCCAAACCTGGTCTTGTTGGACCTGGTCATTCTTCTAGCTCTCCAGCCCCTGTTCCTAAAAAACATATGTTGAAAATGACGGAGGACTTGATTACTTTGATCAGGGGTTCTATGCCCCCCCCAGAGAAAAGGCCTAGGGTGGAGGCAGATTTAGAGGGAATGGATCATTCCTCGGACTACTCTGATTCCTCAGCTGAAGAAATTCAGGATTTTCCTTCCTATTCTGATTCGGATGCAGAGGACTCCTGTCCTTCTGCTTCTCCTCCAGAAGATTTTTCCTTTTCTGAAACTTTACATACCATGAGGGAGCATTTCAAGTGGGAAGGTCAAGATTTTTCAGATTCTCGGAAAAGGCTTAGGGAATTTTGTTTCTGCCACAACATAGGCCCTTGGCTATTCCTCCTGTCTTAGATGTTGTTCAGGATGTGTTTTCTGAATCTTCCCTTAATCCTGATTCTCTGCCTCCGGCCCCTGTTAAGCCTGACAGGTATTACAGAGTTCCAGAAGCACATAAGTACTTGTATAAGAGTCCTAGGGCTGATCCGGAAACCATTATTCAAGGACCTAAGGGTGTTAGGGCTTCTGTGGCTAAAAATCCAGTCCCTGTGGATAAAGATTCTAGGGCGTTAGACAGGTGGGGGAAAAAAGTGTACACCTCCTCTACGTTAGCTATGAGGGCTTTGAATTGCCAATTTCATATGCTGAAGTATCAGAATTTTTTATTAGGCCAATTGAAGTCTAAGGTGGATGCTTTATCTGAGGGTATAGAGTGTAAGGAGCTCCAGGAGTTGGTTCATGCATCAGATCAAGTTGGCAAGCATTCTTTGCAGTGTGGTTTTGATGCTCTTCAGGCTTCTTCTAGGGTGGCTGCTACAGGTTCAGTTATTCGTAGACATGCCTGGCTTAAGGATCAAAATTTGTCAGAACATGTAAAGGCTCGCATTTTGGATGCTCCTCTTCAATCTGAAGTTCTTTTTGGTCCTCCTGTGGAATCAGTTTTGAAAAAGATGGAAGATAAGGCTAAGTCTATGCAAACGGTCAAGGATTTTTTGCAGGTGCAGCCCCCTAAGTTTAGTAGGAATTGGCCTGCTAGGGGATGGTCTTATCCTTCTTCGGATTTTCAGCCTAAGGGCAAGTCTAGACATGGTAGAGGCAGGGCTCACGCTCAGGGTTCCTTCAGACCTAGGACTTGGAGTTCTCCTGCACAGTCTTCTGGTGAGGGCAGGGGTCAGCCCTTTCGTAAGCAGACCCAATGACCTGTATCTTCCGCTGCCAGACCCTCCCTTACTGGCAGTTCCTCTGGGAGGAAAGTTGGGACTTTTCAAAGAAAACTGGAATTTGATCACCCAAGACAAATGGGTGTTGGATATAATAAATCGAGGTTACAAGTTTTATTTTCACACTTTTCCTCCTTTCAAAGGCATGCCGGATGTGCCTCCTCAGCAAAGGCTGGAGGCTCAGAAGCAGATTTCTTTACTTTTGCAGATGGAGGCAATTCAGGTGGTCCCTCCTTCAGAAGTAGGCCTAGGATTTTATTCCCGTTTATTCCTGGTACCAAAGAAAGGAAACACTTGGAGGTCAATTCTGGATTTGTCCATTCTCAACACCTACCTAGAAATTCCAAAGTTCAAGATGTTAACATTACAACAACTTCTGCCTATGATAGGCAAAGATCATTGGATGGTAACCCTGGATCTCAAAGAGGCCTATCTTCACATCCCTATCAAGCCCAGCTGCAGGAGATTCCTGAGATTTCGGGCTGGTACTTCACATTATCAATTCTCTGCATTGCCCTTTGGCTTATCTACTGCGCCCAGGGTGTTCACAAAAGTTCTGGCTCCTGTGATTGCTTTCTTCAGACAGGAGGAATACAAATTTATCCTTATTTGGACGATTGCCTGATTCTTGCTCAAAACAAAGACAAATTACTACAGCATCTCCACTATGTAATGACAGTTTTAAGGTGCCTAGGGTATACTGTGAGCGAAATAAAGTCCAGTCTAGTGCCCTCTCAGGACATGTGCTTTCTGGGTGTGAGACTGAATACAGCCTCTCAGATGGCATTTCTGACCCCGGACAAACAAAGAACTCTTCCTCTCTACTTCCAGCAGTTATCAGTAATGTCCAGGCTGACTGCAAGGACAGTCCTCCAAGCCTTGGGGTTCATGGCATCTTGCATTCTAGTACTTCCCAATGCCAAACTGCATATGAGGAAGCTACAATGGTATCTCAAAAGTGTGTGGGCTCAACACTGCCACAGTTTGGACACTGTCATTCGGATTATACCTTGCATCCAGAAAGAATTACTTTGGTGGGCTCAGGAATGTCACCTAAACAAGGGACTCTCTGTGTCCAGACCAGAGGCGAGTCAGATCCTAATGACGGATGCCTCGGACTTGGCTTGGGGAGCACACTTCAATGGAAAATGGATACAAGACATGTGGCCTCCCAAACTACTAAATTTGCATATCAACATGAAGGAGATGTTAGCAGTTCAATTTGCTTTGATGGCATTCAAGGAACTCCTTCAGCCAGGACAGGTGTTGATACAAACAGACAACACAACAGTCATGTGGTACATCAACAAGCAGGGGGGAACCCATTCCTACCCTCTTTGCAGACAAGCAATGATTTTATGGGAGACTGCTCTGGGTTTGCGAATCAATATTCAAGCAAGGTTTCTGCCAGGAGCACAGAACTCCCTAGCAGATATTTTGAGCAGACAAATGGTGGATCCCCACGAGTGGAAACTGGATCCTCAGATTTTCAAACAATTGACTGTGGCTTGGGGAACTCCAGACATAGATCTATTCGCTTCCCACTGAATTTTCAACTTCCAAAATTTTGCACAAAGATGTTCCACCCAGATGCTTGGAAAGTGGATGCTCTGTCTTTCAGTTGGAACAACCTTCACGTTTATGCTTTTCCTCCTCTGCCTCTTCTCCCCAAGGTACTCTTGAAAGTCAGGCGGGACAAGCCTTGCATGATTCTAATAGCACCAGACTGGCCACGTCAACATTGGTATCCTCTGCTGAGGAGTTTAATCCAGGAGCCTCCTTGGCCTCTGCCACAGGTTCCTCATTTGTTGTCCCAGTCAAACAATCATTTTCTCAATGTTCAGGTGCAGTCCCTCCATCTGACAGCCTGGCGTATTCTGTGATGGAGCAGGTGGGGTCTCAGCTTCCTCAACAGGTTTTAGATGTCATTTTGGAAGCTAGGCGGCCTAGCACTAGAAAAGTTTATGCTGATAAATGGAAGAGATTTTAACCTTTGGAGCACTGCAAAGGGTTTTGATGTTTCAGTGCCTAATTTGAGTTTTGCACTACAGTACCTTACTGAATTACTGGACAAGGGTTTGTCATTCTCTTCTGTGAAGGTTCATGCTCCAGCCATTTCTGCTCACTATGATTGTGACCCTCCTTTATTTTCCCATCCTTTGTTCAAACAATTTCTTAGAGGGGCAAAGAATATAAGACCCCCACGTAGAACTCCTACTCCTTCCTGGGATCTCAATTTTGTTTTGGAGAAACTTACTTTACCTCCTTTTGAACCTGCAGCTACGTCTGAACTGAAGTTTTGTCTTGGAAGACTGCTTTTTTGTTGGCCATTACTTCTGCCAGGAGGGTATCTGAATTGCAGGCTCTCATGGCAGTTGAACCTTTTTTGATATTCCATAAGGATAGAGTTTCTTTGCGGACTAACCCTACTTTTATGCCTAAAGTGATTTCTAGTGTGGCCTTGAATCAGTCTATTCATTTGCCTACTTTTTATGCTGAACCCCAAAATAAAGGGGAAAAAGTCTTGCATTCTTTGGATTTCCATAGGCAGTTACGTTACTACTTGAACAGAACTAAGGAGTTCAGACAGACTCAACAGTTATTTGTTTCTTTTGCTTTGAGTTCACAGGGGAAAGCTGTTTCTAAGCAGACTATTTCAAAGTGGATTGGTCATTGTATTGCCTTTTGTTATTCTCATCATGGGAAGGATGTCCCTGCTGGGATCAGGCCTCATTCTACTAGGGCTACTGCCACTTCTACTGCTTTTTTGAGGGGTGTAGCTACTAAGGATATTTTGGAAGCAGCTACTTGGAGTTCTGTGCACACTTTCACTAAGCATTACCATCTCCCTCTCTATTCCAAGTCCAGGGCTGGGTTTGCCACTGCAGTTTTACAGGGCATGTTAGCAGCTCCTAATTCTTTGTAATTTGCCAGCCTCCCTTTTTCCTTTGCTTTGGGATTCTACCCACAGGTCATGACTGCAGCAATGTGAGACGAAGAACATAGTACAGTTTTGTACCTACCATAAATGTAGATGTTCGAGGATCTACATTGCTGCAGTCCAATTTTCCCTTCCTCCTTCCCCTCTATAGGTTGGGGTTGCTGGGTTTCGTTTGGAGATATTCTTTACTTACACACTGGGGGTTGTTGGGCTTTTCCTATTTTTGGCTTTGGCCTTTCCTTTTAGGCCTTCTGACATCTGGGGCAAGAAAGACTGAGGATATGGCGTCGGTCATGCGCTTAAGTACTACTGCGTACTGACGTCAGCTCTAAGTGACAATGACCGACGCCAGCCTAGCCCTTTGGTATTCGGGCCGACCGAGGACAGCGGACTACCCACAGGTCATGACTGCAGCAATGTAGATCCTCGAACATCTACATTTATGGTAGGTACAAAACTGTACTTTTCATCTATAGGAATAAGAATAATTTAAAGAAATTACTTTGTTATCCCAAATTTGATAAAAGAGCCAGATGCATTGGACACACTAGGCCCTGCAAGCGTTGTAACTTCTGTTCTTATATAGATGAAAGCATTAGTTTCTTGCATCCAGACACACACGCAGTTTTTAATACAACCACTGAGGCTAATTTCATGACACCCCATGTGGTATTGACTGTAATACTTTGAGGGATGGAACTCCTTTGTGTCAACACACGAGATTTATTAGATATATAAGGTAACCAAAGAATGTAAAAACCCAAATGGGATACAATCCACGTACTATCCGTGTTTAAAAATAATGTCTAATAAATTGTCACAGGCAATGTAAAGTTCGTGAAATTTTATAAAGTAAAACCAGACCTGGGTTCCAGTCAGTTGAAAAAATAATGGGAAAATTTCCGTTTTTTCGTTAGTTCACTTCAGTAAAAAACCTTTTCAGGATGGCCAGCCATAGTAGCGATGTTGTAGCTTGTTTGTATAAGGAATGCAGTAAAACGTAATGGTATCCCATTTGGGTTTTTACATTCTTTGGTTACCTTATATATCTAATAAATCTTGTGTGTTGACACAAAGGAGTTCCATCCCTCAAAGTATTACAGTCAATACTCGTGTTTTTTCTTCAGTTTTATAAATGTGCAGTTTTCTTGGTGTGTTTTTGGTCATTGACTGTATACCACAAAGGATGGAAATGGAAAATGAGGAAGCGCCTTTATCACAAGGTAATCTAACGCAATTATTGGAATTAATTAATCAACGTTTAGACCGCTTATCGGAAAAAGTGGATCATGTCACTAATACCGGCGGCAACAGATTAAGCCAGAATACTAATGTACTAACAGAACCAATGGGAGCACAGGCAACAACGAGTGGAAATAATGGTTTACCACAACGGAGACGCACAAGGGAAACACAAGAGCAAACTGGAATTGGTACTAACTTTGATTTGAATACATGGCTTAATAATGAACTAGATATGGACAATTCAGTAGAAGGGGCTATATCTATAATAGACAACGATGCTCACGGCAATATAGTGGACAAGTTAAAATTATTTGATAATAAATTGTTTAAAATTAAAAAGCTCCAATTGGAGCTGAATTATTTTAATAGATGTCTTAAAGAAAAAATAGTGCCCAAGGGCTTAAGACATTATTCCTACCCCACGGGGTTAGAATATGGTACAGATTTTTACAATGAGCTTATTTCTATTTACAACAATCACGGGCTGGAAATAATTCGATGTATGACCAAACATTATCAGATTGCATTGGATAATCTGATGAGTGAAACTACTTCCTTAGAGCAGGAAATTAAAAACGACATTGACTATAACAGATATGAGTTTGAATACAACAGAACTCTGACAAGTATTGCACAACAAATGAATAAATTAAAAATGAACAAGTTAAAGAAATTAAACAGAGATTTAAAAGCATACCAGGAAGGGTCAGCTTTCCCAAAGCCCCCAAACTCCCAGAATGGCATACGTAATCCAAGGGGTAACACCGAACAGAACTTTAAGAAAAATAAAGAAAAAACAATATGGAACAAAAACGCCAATAGTGGTCAAGGCCAAGGTAATCACAATGTCAACGTAATTAATGATAGTTTTGATGGTGATAACTTTGATTTAGAAGACACCCCCCCCCCAGAGAGGAATTTACCAGGATTCCGGAATGGATGTTGAATGGCAAGACCAGGATCAAATACAACAACAGCACCAAAAAAACTACAGAGGGGGGAAGGGGGGACCTTGGAAAATGAACAAACAACCACAGATGAAGAAAACATACAATACTCGCAGCAACAACAAATTTCAGGCCTGAAATTGTATGAAATTTTAACTAATGGAGAAGGTGACTTTAAAATCTACAATTATACCGAATGTGTTATAGATCAAACCCTAGTGGAATTGTTTTCCAAAGGGTTGACATTTGTACCGTCAAAGAGATGTGATATAGCGGAATTGTTGATAGATTTTAAATTATTTATCCGCAAACTCAATTTAAATATTTTGTTAGGTAATACCAGCATTAATGAAAATGAACTTAGGGTAGCAAGTACATATAATCCACCTCAGAATGCTGTTTTATTCATGTATGAACAACTATGTGAAAATGAATTTAGATACATAATAGGAAACAAGAAAGGAAAATATAAATCTAACATGTCACAAGATGAAACAGAACTGTTAAAACAATTGAGAAGTCTTCCACTAAGACTAATGAAGCCAGATAAAGGTGGAGGCCTGGTAGTGATGTATAATACAGATTACTCTAATATTATGACAACAGTTTTGGAAAAAGATACATATGAGATATCAAATAAAAATCAGTTGAACAAAGCATTTAATAATATAAAAATTTTTATTAATGACATGTTTCTGGATGGATTAATAGATAATAGTCAAAAACAATATTTAACTATGTTGACACCTAGAATACCAAAAATTTTTGGGATTCCTAAACTTCACAAGGATCTATTTAATCCACCATTTAGGGCACTAGTGGACGCAAGACAATCCATGACATATGCATGTGCCAAATTAGTAGATTCTATCTTGAAAAATTATGTATGTAAAGAAAAACATATTCTTAAGGATTCATGGTCATTTCTGGAAGAGATACAAAATACAACATTTGATATTAAGCACAATTTTTTAACGGTGGATGTTATCGATCTTTATTCTTGCATACCCCATGATTTAGGTACAGAATGGGTTGTAGATTTTATTAGATCAAAAGGGGCCACCACTAATGAATGTATAGTGGTAGAACAACTTTTAGACATAATTTTGAAATATAATTTTGTGTCTTTTGAAAATGAGTTGTACATACAAAAAATAGGGGTAGCCATGGGGTCACCAGTAGGCTCAAGTTTTGCAAATTTAGTTATGGCCTACTGGGAGACAAACCATATCTTTAATAGTCAATGGAGTAGTATTATTTTTACATATAAAAGATTTTTAGACGATATTTTTATCATTTTAAAAGGTGAAAAAGAACAAGCAGACCAATTAGTTGACTTTTTTAATGTAACTTCCTCATTCTTAAAGTTTACAAAAAATTACCAAGATAACACAATCAACTTTTTGGATGTGGAACTTAATAAAAGCACAGAAGGCTACGTAGCAAAAATTTATAGAAAGAGTACTCACTCGAATACCTTTCTTCACTATACAAGTGCCCACCCTAGCCACCAGAAAAAATCAGTAGTTAAAGGTCAACTCGTTAGGGCGGCTAGGATGGTCACCTTAGAAGAGGACTTTGAGAAAGAGTGCAACTCACTGTATTATAAATTTCATAGTAGAGGATATCCATCAGAATTTTTAGATGAAATATTTAAAGAAGTAATCGGCAAAAGAAAGACTGGAATATATAAGGCGATTTTACACGGGGGTCCTAGAAGTACAACCCACATAATAAATGAAACATTAACTGAGGGTACCCAATTAACTTTATTAGAATCCCCAATACCTGAGCAAGAGGTAAATGCAGATAAAATAGATAAAGTACAAAATTATACCATTGCATTTACTTTTACATATTGTCCAGAAGCCTTGGATATAGTTAGGGCACTGAGAAAATATTGGTATTGGTTAACATCAAAGACCTTGCAAAAACTCTAAATTTTGGTCCTATAGTTACATATAGACGGGGCACAAACATGAAAAAATTATTAGAACAAAAATATAATGTAAAGAAAAACAACAGGGGTACCCACAAATGTGGGGCATGTAGGTATTATTGTTATATTAATGAATCAGAAATGTTTGTAATAAGGAGAGACAAGTTTTTTGTTAATGGTTCATTTGATTGTAACTCTAAAGCTATCGTCTACCTTGCCCAATGCACACAATGTGCATCTTTTTATATTGGAAAAACGGATAGACGTTTAAGAGATAGAATTTATGAACATACATATGCAATCAGAAAGAACAAAGAGGAAAATGCTTTAGCTAGACATTGCAATTCGAATGCAAGTCATAATTTTAAATTTATGGTAATCAATCAAATTCCAAATAAAGCAAATCAGTGTGACTATATAACTGATAACTTTATGAAATTAGAATTGGAAAAACATGAATTGGCATGGCAATTACGTCTAGCAGCATATAGAGAACCAGGACTCAATGAACTTTGTTCCATTGCATGTGTATTAAAAATGAAAAATTTGTTGAGATGAATGGAAATTTACCTATTATTGTACAATGGACACTCATTTAATAATTTTTAATAATTTTTAAACAATGTAATATAAACATGTTTATTTATTATTGTATAAACTTATATTTATTTAGGAATATACTTTCACTATTTGTATAACAATAACATAAATTAATCAATTAATCATGCATCTAATTATTTCTACTAATAGCATTTTTGAATATTTAGAAATTTATTGAATATTAATTTTTAAATTTCATATATATACATTTATTATATTTACTATAACTATTAATATTCATATTTTTATGAATACTAAACAACTTTCAAATTTATTGATTTTGATCTATTTACATATTTAGTTATTTATATGTTACAATTTTTATCACTTGTCCACTATAATAGTCTATGAAGTGTTTGCAACATTTTATTAGTCTAACTTTATCTTTTTTTTTTTTTTTATTTTGTTTAAAAGCATTAAAGATTATGTCTTAATGGTTAAAAGCATATACAACAATTTTTCAAAAAAGTTAACTATATAAAAGTTCAAATATAATGCTTTGTAACACAATATTAATGTAATATAGAGGTTTTGAATATGTTTTAATCTAGTATTATAAGCTATGTATTATTTGCCAATGGGGTAGTATTTTTAAATAGTAAATGGTTTTTTATTTTTAACTTTTTTAGTAACCAAATTTATTTTTAATTAAAATATTTAATAAAATTTAAAATTTAAAATTCTTATTCATGTAGGCTATTGGGTAACATTTAAACTGAATGATGTTTAACATTGAAGCATATTGTTATAAGCAATTACAAAAATAATTTAATGGCAAGTGCACTTTATTAGTTTAAATCATGTGATTAAACAAGAGTATTTAAATCCTAACTGACCAACAAGTCAGCGTTTTGTCTGAAGAAGTTCAGATACACATCTGAACGAAAAACGCGTGGTTGCGTTTAACATCATTGTGTCAGTGTGCTCTTGTGGATTGTGGAAACCTCGCTACCTTGGATTTTACTTCATTTAACCTTCACCCTCACCAGACTGGGTTCGTGATTAATATCTAAAGTTTTATGTTGCAAGCCTGACTACATCAACGGCTTGGGCAGACCTGGACTTAAAGTCTGCCTACACCAACAGCTTTTGGGCGGACAATTGGTCGTACTGCACTTCAGCAACTTTTAGCCGTTCCCTGTCACGGCAACCTTTCACCGCTTGAATTCTATTTTTTGTACGGAAGCTACAACTCTGTTTACAGTGCGCCCACGCCAATAGTTTTGGGCAGACTGTTGAACACACTTGCAGAACATTTACACCAAGTTACATTTGGGTTTGATGGTTGACTACTAATAGCGTTTTACTGCGTTCCTTATACAAACAAGCTACAACATCGCTACTATGGCTGGCCATCCTGAAAAGTTTTTTTACTGAAGTGAACTAACGAAAAAATGGAAATTTTCCCATTATTTTTTCAGCTGACTGGAACCCAGGTCTGGTTTTACTTTATATTATTTCACGAACTTTACATTGCCTGTGACAATTTATTAGACATTATTTTTAAACACGGATAGTACGTGGATTGTATCCCATTTGGGTTTTTACATTCTTTGGTTACCTTATATATCTAATAAATCTTGTGTGTTGACACAAAGGAGTTCCATCCCTCAAAGTATTACAGTCAATACTCGTGTTTTTTTACCCCATGTGGTATATTTGGCTACCTGTAGTTCATGCAACTCTTTCTATGTTGGGAAAACTAATCGTTCTTTGCGTGACAGAATGAGAGAGCATATATACCACATTAGGAAAGGTACACAAAGCAATGCCTTAGCAAAACATTTTTCTTTGTTTGGAGAAGGACACACTTTCTTATTCAAGGTTCTAGAAGTTGTTACACCGAATAAGAGGGGAGGTGATGTTGTGAACTACACTGAGAGTAGGGAGTGTGAATGGATAATTTTATTGAGAGCTGATTCTGGGTCAGGTCTCAATGAACGAGCCTCAATTAAACCCAGATTGAAGCAGCGCAGGAATGTGAAGTGAGTTGCAACATTATTTTTATGTGCATTTTAATATGTTATTAATATATAAGTATTTTTACTATGTAAGCATTTGCATTTATGGATATGTTTAACTCAGTGATGTTATACATATGAATTTGTGCAGTACAAATCAATTTATTTGTATACTTGTTTGTGTGAGAACTTACTATCATTACTATCCTCACTCTTTACATCAGTGCTGCTTTAAGATTTGATTAAACCTTTCATCAGATAGGTTGATTGATTAATTAATACTGCATTTATATCCTGGTTCTCAGTGTCTTGTCTTAGACCTGACGAAGCACTTGTAGTGAAAGCGCTTATCTGTTTTTATAAAATAAAATAAATTGCTTTTTACATGGACTGATCTGTCGCTGCTTTTATGCACTAGGAAGCACCATTGCGTCACCTACAGCCTATATTTTGTTGGATTTTATTTGTACTTATCGTTGAAGTGAGGCATTAACCTGTTGCTGCAGCAGTCGTTTGGTTTTTATATATCTTAAAATCTGTCATCTATCTTCTCTTCCTTTCGGATTCTCAGAATGTTGCCTGAATTTAGAAGTCGTTTTATCCCAGCTGAGTTCCATTATTTCCATAGACTTCATTATTCTTCAAAGTGTGCTGCTTTATCCCAGATCATGCCTTAGTGCTCCTTGACCAGAGTGTAGTATCAGTTTATCTTGGATAACTTCAGGTCTGTATATCCAAAGATAGGCATGGTAGTACCCTGTTTACATATGTAAGATTGTTAGGAGAATCTCTTAAATAAAGTACAATATTTAACCTCCACCTATATACACTGCTCTGCCATCCTCAATTCACTTATGTTTGTCCTTCCCTCACAAACATAGCAGTCAAGCAAAGGTAGCTGTGGCAACCAGAAACATTACACTGCATCTTTGAAATTAATATGTTTGGAGTAAGTAACATAATTGAAAAGTACTACTGCGAATGAATATCTGTTTAATACATTTTTCCTTCGCTGTTTATAGGATGTACTATTCCTTTTTCATACAAATGTGCTTTTACACTCTGGCTGAGCCTAAAATAGGTCCTATTGTATTAAATGATTGTTTTATTGTATTAATCAACTGATTAATTATGTAATTAAGTAATTAACATTGTAGGTGGGACATGATTCTGTATATAATCAGTTTTATAAGTTTGTATATTTGTATTTCTGAAGAAGTCTTTCAGACGAAAGCATTGAGTAAAGGTTTTTTGCACTAATTTCTGGTTGGTGTCTTCCTCTGCTCCTCCAGTGCTTGGATTTTACTAAAATAGGTCCTGTTGGATCAGTGCTCTATCCACATCATCAAATATAAATAAGTCAAGTCTTCAAACTGTGAACCAAGAGTCAACAAACTACTGTCACAATTTTCCCGTATGTAAAATTAAACTAAAATGAAAGCATAATTGTGTGGCAAGTTGAACTCTGCTGCAATCCCTGTGCCTGTTTTATAAATGTCACTCTCATTTATAGTTCCCTTACATCTCTGTCTGCCGTTGTTCATAGTACCTCTTTTCTGTCCCCCACGTCCTTTTTTCCTTTTAGTGATGTTACACACTGCGTTATGGAGCTTATTTCTGCTTTCCAGTTCTGCTTTTTTTTTTTTTTTGATTCAGTAAATGGCTTATTTTAGATTACAGTCTTTAGTTTCTGCCCGCTAACATTTTATAGTTGATCATCAGCACGCTTCTGCCCATCATCGAGTTTACCTACCCATCCTTTGCCAGTGGTGGAGTGAGTGTGAGGGTGGCAGAGCTAACATGGAACTTAAAGCATTTTAGAACCACATGTTATATAGCTGCCATGGGGTGTTCACTTTTTTTTTTTTTTTGTTAAGACTGTTTTCTTGTTTATGCTAGCATATTGCTTTTTTGTAGCATGCTTGTTATTGTATTTGTTTATGAGGTGGAGCTTTTCTTCCAGCACCTTCCCTGAAAATTGCCTCTGACAAGGCAGACATCTTCATTTACCATACCATAAGTATGTAAAAGAGGTGTGTTGCACATCATGTAGTTTGCTGGATTTTTTATGTACCTATGCTGGTCACTATTGTGCTCCTAATTAAGCTTTGTGTTCTCCCATAATGAAGCGTTGTTGTATTGTGGTAGGATATTTGTTTAAATAAATTGATCTTTCTTTCAGTCACTTAATTTTATTACATTTTTTAGTTACTGTTAGGTGCAACTTAGTTGTTTTTCATTTATCCACTTAAGAACTTTCAGGACATGTAGCTGTGGGGTGGATAGGCTGTGGTTCACAAAATTTCTCTGACATTTCTCAAAGTTTCATGTTAGATGTTAGACATAGCATTCAAGATATGTTGTTTTGCTACATCCAGTTTTTCAGGTTATCCCTGTGTGTTTGCAAACTCAAGGTATTTGTGTATGAATTAGTTCAAATGTTAAATTGTCTGTAACGTCACTACAGTTAATAGAGATACAAAAGCTCCATGGATTGTAAATATTTCTGGCATTTCTGCTAGCTTCATTGCATGCATAATATAGTGTTTCATTATGAAAGAAAGTCATTTGCTAGTCTGTATTAATTCTGTTTGATGTTTCTTGCTTTTTTATTTTTGTAAATGTTTATAAAGTTTGTCTTCTGTTTATATTTTTGTGTATATGCTTTTGACTAAGTTCAGTATAAAATGTAAATTTTTGAAGAACTGTTAAACTCTCCTGTTTTATGTAACTTTGAAAGTCATTAGGATGATTGAAATGATTGGGTGCAATATGTCCTTCAGCTTGTCACTGCAATGTGCAGTCCAGAACCATAGCTAAAAGAAGTCTTCACTTTGAAGAATAAGAAAAAAAATGATCTTTTGATCTTCTATTTGAAACTGTAGTAAGCTGCTCTCTGCAAATGTAACAAGCAGCACTAAGCATTTTAAACATAACACAAATGCAATACCAGCATTCCATTAACAAATGCAAGTACTGCACTCCCACACTATCTGCACCTGGTAATCCTGACCCCTGTTAGCTTCAGGAGCAATGGGGATAAAACAGGTCTTCACACTGAAGACCAAAAAGGGGGGGGGGGGCTCCTCTACTCTGAAACAAATGTAACGAACAGCTTGCAACAGTTAAGCTACCACAGACTATTTATTTTTTGAGCATCCTTAATTGATTTTGCCTCATTTTTTACCCTGTCTTTCATAGAAATTTTGATTTTCAAGTCCATTATTGTGGATTACAGTCAGTCAATAATACCAGACTTTAGAGTTTCAGACTGAGTATGGTTCAGAAAATGCATGTTGATGCAAAACCTGTTATTCTCTTCACTTATGTGAATTACAGTAGTATTTAAATTTTTTCTTTGATTTTAAACAATTGTTTCCCCATTATTTTTGCCTTTGTCAAGAATTTTTGCTCAACGAAGGTAAGCATTATGCTGTGAATGCTGTATTGGCATCCATAAAGAACCATTTAATCTAAAACACCATTCTTCTCGGTTATTTTGCAAGTACCTTCCTAGGTCAGACCAGCTTTACATCTGATGCTTATTGTCTTTGTGACCTCTTCTTGATATAAATTATTCAGCAGACAATACCTGGTGCTTTTAGTTATCAAATGGAGACCAATATGATATTTCTAGTTTAATAATAGTTTCCTATTCGGCCTTTCATCTGTTTTCTTTTCTTTTTCTTGGTTCGTTCCTGTCCCAGCTTTGCAGAATTTGCCGTATTTCAAACCAGGGCAAGACCAAAAAAGCAGAAACACATCGCAAACTACTCTTCAAATGTGAAGAGGAAAATACAATGAATGAATGATAATGATTTATAACTCTTCTGTCAGGTCCTGCTTCTGCAGCACTTTTGCACAGTAAATGATACTGTAACCAAATAGTGCAAAGTGACTACTGTTGATCCTTTTTTATTTAGTCACCACCCTAAAGAGCTGCAAACATAACACTGTTTCTACTTTTCAAGGTCTGGGGAGAACAACGTTTAGTGGATTGCCATGCTTGTCAGTGTAACTTTACTAAATAAATTACTATGGTCCCTCCTGCATCAATGAATGCTTACTTAAATCTATGTTGTGTTGTGCTTTGTAATAAAATTAAATTGTAAACACTTTATGATGGCAGTTTGAACACAAATATGGGAGCTTGATGAAAGGCTTGCTAGCAGGACATAAACTTGTAGAAAAAAAAGAAAAAACCTCTACTAATCTTCACCAAAGAAAGCCATTTGATACAAATATAACATGTAGCTTACTACAGTTAAACTACCTCATACTTTCCCTTTTTTGCAGAACTTCCCTGATTGCTTTTGCCTCATTTTTGCCCCGTCCCTTATAGAATTTTTGATCTTCTAGTCTGTTACTGTAGATTACAGTCAGTCATTCATGCTATACTTTAGAAGTTAAAACGTCATGTTGTTCGAATAATTCATGTTGATGCAAAACCTGTTATTCTATTAACATTTTAAGTGAATTAGAATAGCATACTGAAAAACTGTACCTGATTTTGGGCATTTGTTCCCACATTATTTTGCATTTGTCGAGAATTCTTGAATAAAGAAGTTAAGCAGTATGCTGTGCATATAGTATTGGCATTAATAAACAGTTGCCTGTACCATACATCTCCACTGTCCAGAATTTTACAGAATGTTCATATTTTTGCCTTGTATTTCTGGTGTGTTCCTCATAAATGTTGTGGTTTTCTGGCAAATCATTGAAGATGGAGGATGTGGGGCTTAGTGATAAGAAGATTGTGGCTTAGCCCCACCTCCAAACATGTCCCACATTGGACCTCACAGTTGCTAAGGCTGGTTCTGGGTGCAAAGACTACTTACATTTAATTGTTCCCCTTATCCAATAACTTAATTAGTTGTGTCATGGAGTCGTCTTTTTTTTTTGATAGAACACATAAGTGAAACAGATTTTTCCCACAAGCTGATTTGACTTAGGTGGTATTGCATTTACTAAAGAAAGTTCACTGAAAAACTAGTAATCCCAAGGCAACCACTCCACCAGGCAGCAATGACACGAATGTAGTTCAGTCAATCTTTTATTTAGCGCTTTCGTCAGGTAAAATGACTTCCTCGGAATACAATGTGTATACATGCCTAAGAAATGGACATACGTAGCAAATGAAGTTTGTCAACTACTATTTTGGTTTGTTATGTGGATTCTGGTATCAACGTTAGCTGGATGCCACGATTATGTATATTACTAGGTTGTATTCTGAGGAAGTCATTTTACCTAACGAAAGCGCTAAATAAAAGATTGACTGAACTACATTGGTGTCATTGCTGCCTGGTGGAGTGTTTGCCTTGGGATTACTGGTATTGCATTTAGTTCTCACCCTTTGCGGAGGTTGGAATGACTTCCTCCTTTGCGACACTTAAGGTCAATTTTTTTTAACTTTTTAGTTAACTGTTTCACACAAATGTGGTGTTGACAAAATGGAACTGTGACAGTCCATATCCAGAATTAATATTACAGGCCAATGGTTTATTATTGCACTAGATTTAATATCTGATCTAGCCTGTGAAAAGTTCAGCTACTAGTGTGACATTAGGTGTAGCCCGGAATGTGTGTGTATACCAGGAAGTACACTTTTTAAAGTAGTTTGTGTTGTGTAGCATGATATGCCAAAATGTATTTTTATATGGCATATTTATCATGGTTTACAAGTATGATATAAGGGTCTAAGTACTGCATGCCATTTCCAGAAAAAAAATCTTTCATTAGCATGTTGTACTGGGCCCCAAGCTGCCTTTTCTAATCCTGGTATGAACCGTCAGTTCTAGGGAATGAAAGAGAGAGCAACAGAGTAGAAAAAGGATCATGTCGATCACATCTGCTCAATATGTACCTATGTTACTTTTTTAATGTCATGTTTACTAAAGATGTTAAAAAAACCCACAAACTTGAGAGTAAACTACTCTGCTCCAACTGCATGAAACTGAAAGCTCAGGTACCCACAATCTCTTTACACATATGGTTACATATATGACAATATCTATATGATATTTTAATTTTTAATTATTTTCGTCCATGTTTTGCCAGTTGAATTTAAAATTCCCTTTAATTATTTTCTCATCGTCTTTCTTTAGGTGCAATTTATTCTGTGGCTTTTCTCCCACCTTCACTAAAAATGGGCCACAGCCCCATCGGGCATCCAAGTTATCTAAAATAAATAAATAAGCTAATCCTGTATTTACTGAGCAGACAAGCACTAAGGACCTTGAGTAGTGAAGCTTGAATAGATATAACTTGATCAATGTTCATAGGTTCATAGATTAGTACTAAGCTAACTGCCCTTGCAAGCCATTTTAAGCTTAGCAAATTATCCCTTATGAGACTCAAACCCTGCACCTTGTGTTTGTAAGGCAAACACCTTAACCATTAGGCCACCCATTGTGGGATGGAACAACTGACTGACACACAAAAGGATGTAGGATGTTAGTCATACTTGGACTGTAGCATCAGGAAAACAGTGAGGCAGCACTGACAGTAGCAGATGTTTGTGGTGTATCCTTGGAGAAGTAAACTGCAGATGAAAAGCAGTAATGATTCTGCTGTATCAGACTGTAACACCTCGCGTGCACTGTGCAGCCTTTAAAGCCATGCAAGAAAGGGAACATCAGTCAGCTACAAGTCCAGAAGAAAGCCATGACTTGGGCTGGAACAGGTACAGACAGAGAATAGAGGAGCCAGAGAGCTTTTTTTTTCAGTAGGAGCAAGAAGTAAGAAGGGATGCTTAACACTGGTGCGTAATGAAGCAGTAAAAGGGACATTCTCGAGCAGGAAGAATGAGAGTGGAAGAAAGGCAAATGCAGCTATTCCTTTGTTATGCAAACGTTTTTTAGTCACAGGTAGGATTGTGGGATCCAGAGAATGAAAGGCCAGACTGAGAGGAACTGGAGAGGGAATTGTTGCAGCTATTTAAGAGGGCAATGTGACAGGTGTAGAATTGTGAGGTCAATGTGTAGCTGTGGAAGAAAGTGAGAATGTTAGTTGCTCTTAATGGGCAAACTAGATAGGCTTACTATCTCCTCTTGCCATGAAGCAGATGTAGTGTTCTTACTGTCTGAGGGTGCATTTGGGGGATCAGTGGGAAGAATAATGAGCATTAGACAGATACCCCAGAAGCCTGAGGTCAGCAGAGGTAAAGGATCACACATACTAAAAGAAAAACAAAACAGAATTTGAGCACACCCTGTTAAGGTATGCATCTGGAAACAAAACCAGTCTTAAGTCTTATGGGTAAATATTTGTATTCTCTCAGGTGATGCATAGGAGGAGCACAAATATTAAACTGTTTTTCTGAACTGCAATATTGTACCTAATCTGGCTTCCATTAGATAGGATGAACAAAAATATTTTTAATATTGCTTAATTTGAAACCATTGCCTTTTTTTTTTTCAGAAAGCTCTAAAGTGACTACCAGTATTAACAGAATTTAGTAATTCACTATTGTCCCATACAAAACTTTAGGTATCTGTGATATACATGCACTGTTAAAATAATAAAATAATTGTCTCCTCTTTATTGAATTTATTGAATTACTTTCTTGATTTTAGGGATTGTTTATTTTTATGACTTTAATATCAATTGGTTTGGTTTTGAAAATGGCTCTGGTTTACCTGGTTTAATATAAAAGAAGATTTTTTTTCTTGGTAGAGCTGATCACTACCCTAACCTGAACACTCTAGTCTTCAGCTGCTGTATCATTAAGGATGTCATGTGTGTTATTTGCACTCAGTCCAGGTGTGCAGGCAGTACCAGCTGATCTCAGGTGACCATTTTCATCTCCTCTCTGTTGCTAGCATCTTAAAATTTTATTAATTTATTTAATTTTATTTAACATTTGTTAACCGGGGAAAGTCCGACTTGGAACAAAGCCAATTTTCAGCAGAGACCTGGGGAGAAACACTCCAGCCGCATGTCTTTGTAACATGGGAGGAAACTGGACCACCCAGAGGAAACGCAGAAATGGAGGGAGGACATGTAGACTCTGTACAGAACGCACCTCAGCCACGAATCATACCGGAGAACCTCTTGCTGTAAGGCAACAATGCTATTACTGCACCACTGTGCCATCTAAATGTATCATTCAGGCCAGGCAGGAGTCGAACCTACAGTCTTACGATCCGTAGTCAGACCCGTTATCCATTGCACCATTGGCCCTGGTGGTAAAAGGTAGCTGGCCTGTACGGGGATCAAATCCTTGACCTTGGCGTTATCAGCACCACACTCTAACCAACTGAGCTAACTGGCCACAAAATTACTACTGACTGATTCAGTGTAGCAGACGTACCACTCAGCTGTCCCTGATTTTGCAGGATGTCCCTGATTGTGCCTCATATGTTTGCCCTGTCCCTTGTAATTTTTTTTTTTTTTTTTGTGGTATTATAGTCAGTCAGTCAGTCAACACCAGACATTAGAGTTTCATGCTTCTACTTATTCAGAAAATGCATGTTGGTGCAAAACCTGTTCTGTTATCCTTTTAAGAGAATTAGAGTAATATTTAAACATTGACTGTGATTTTGGGCCTTTGTACCCCCTCATTATTTCTGTCTTTGTCTCAGATTTTTGAGCAAACAAGTTGAAAGCTATGGTGCTGGTACACACTGTGACATTGCACTGTTGACTAACTCCTTTGCTAGTCATTTTATTTTCTGCTGCTCGTATAGGTTAGATCTTAATCCTGATGTACTTTTGTGAACTATTCATACATTTAATGCCTAGAAATGAATTTTCTATGTTCATGTAGCTACCAAATATCTGCATCAATGTTGGCGCTTTGACTAGGGTAGAAATAGGATATAAAGAACTGCTCTAAATGCCAGTGGTTCAGCCCTTCTCAGAAGAGACGTTTATGGCTTGTCTTGCTAACATGAGGATGGCAGTGGTTGAGAGTTATTTGCACAGTGACTTGCAGCTGGGTCCATATGTAGCCTCCGGTCTTAGCTGTAGCACTATATCTGGGACTAGCACTCTTAGAGTAATCTTCAGCCTAATCCTATTGGAGGTCAGTCTGTGTCTAAAATTGGACCTCCAATCTCAGTAGTTACTGGACTTGCTTCTTTAATGCATGTTTATGCTCATGTACATTCTGCATTCAATAGCTGGAACTTGTTGCTGACTGGTTTAATCTCATGGAAGAGAAAAGTCATGTAACTTTGAGTTAGGTGTATATGAGACAAAGTTTCTTCTGAAGGATCCTCCCACTCCTCCTTGTCTTAGCAGTGTCCAATACCCCAGGCAGAGTGTGCACGTCTTCCATTGCCAACGCTAGTGGTTCTGGACTTGGATGGTTAACAACCAAATGTCTGAAACCTGATGAGAGTTTTAATTAAAGGTGCAGGAACATGCCTTTAGGAAAAGTGGCTTGGTACATGCCTTTCTTTTCCTATTGTGCTCTTAGCAGACTTGTTTCTTTCTCTGTATTCCTGTTGTCCAACATCTGATATGTTAATTGAATGATCATTCCCACCTGGAGTCGGTGGGAGGTGTGGGGACTTGCTCTAATTCATACTGTTAACTTCACCTTCAACGTCATCTTGGTTTTAGCTGTCTTTCAAACAAAATGCTGATTACGATATTATTTATTATTTATTTATTACAGTTTGATGACCGGGGAAATTCACTGGGCCAAGAAGAGCTCATTTTCAGTAGAGGCCTGAGAAGAAATGCTCCGTAGGTGACATAATACACTATATGAGTTCTTAGACCTTTACATAGACATTATAGTCATGAATATCAAGCAAGGTGTATACAATAATGACAAAGTAGGATGAAGTACAAAGTATGAAAGTAATTATGTTTGAATACAGAGTGGCTGCAGTGGCAGTGGAACAAAACAAAGTACATGTTCAGGCTGTAGCACTTAATTTGGAGAATAAGGATTTTTTTTTAACTTTCAGAAGTAGATGGAAGTAGAGGAAGATATAACAGAAGATAAGTATTTCTACTAGATCATAGGCAAGTGTATATGAAGAAATGTATGTGTTACAGAGTGGCTAAAAGCAAGCTTTAGAATGACAGTAAGACTAGTTGTTATTTATAGAAAAGAAGTAAAATAATAAAATAAATTAAAATAAAATAGATAAGATCACTTGAAGTGTCAGTTCACATTATAACATGTAAACAAAATTGAAGTCAGCATTGTCAGTAGAGTTAGAAGTTGGGTCCTGGATTAACATAGAATACTGTGGTGTCAGGTTCAAAATAAAGGAAAAGATAAGACAAAAATAGCATAAAAGTATATCCTCCCACAGCAGCAAATGTCAGTTCAGATAACTTTTGAGTGACCTGAGTAAGCTAGGCAAGGAAGGGCGTTTTTAAAGCTACAGATGCAGTAAGTTCTGTAGTCACAGCACCTAATGGCAAAGGAGTGAATGCCAGCTGTTTTTAAATGCACCTGGGGAACCACAAGCAGCCTCTGGGAAGCCAAGATGCAAAGCCTGAGAATTACAATATGGCAGAACAAGCTAATTCAGATAACAAGGACTAGGGTTTTATATGAGCAACTCTATTACAAAGACCTTAAAAATGTATGTTGTTGTGTCTTTTGGCTTATCCCGGTTAGGGGTCGCCACAGCAGAACTCCGGTCCGCTAATGTTTGGTAGTGGATTTTTACGTGCCGAGTTACCAGCCCTGACACACAACCTTCAACGAAGGCATGCCCATTCACACATGCCTCCACACAGAAGACGCTCTAGCTGAGAATCGAACGGGACGTCTTGCTCTCAGGCGACAACGCTACCGCAGCACCACTATGTATAATGTACTGAAAGCCAGTCTAGATGGAGAAGTACAGCACAATCTTAATATGTTTGGATTGTACTATATCTGTGAGTAACATGGCTGTGCATGCCATTGTGTATATGAAGCATGTGACCTGTATGTTAATGCATACAGAGCGTGTATGGATATAGTGCTGCAGTATACCTTTACATTACGTGACACATGATTCACAAATGTGTGCCTTTTGCAAAATGGTCTACCATATTACTACTGGAGTTGACCTACCAAGTGGCCAAGGTTGCATCATAACTGGGAAAGGAAGGGCTTCTGTGTCATGTGGTAGGAAGAGCAGGATTTTCCTGTTAATTATGCACAAAATTTTCAAAGAGTGCCTGCTGGGCCAATATGATAGCCCTTTGAAATAAGTTATAAACTGGTCCTGGAGTTGAGTGGCATCATTCATACTGGAGAGCAATGCCATCATTGTTGTGATGACCTCAGATGGTGCCATCCTTTCCTGCTGTGTGAGTGGGAGGCAGGGATTTAGGACAGTGAACCACAGATGTACTGTAAGTATTTATTTTTTGGGTACTATACCACTGTATTTTTTCTTTTTGTATGTTGAAATACAGGTATACGTAACATTACCTGCTTTGTTTTTCAGTTGCAGTGGAACATCAGCTGAAAATAATGGGGAGCTGCAGAAGGTAGGAGTACCCCTCCTGGCACTGGATATATATGATTTCTATGCCAGCCCACTGTACAGCTGTGATTGTTTTTGTAACATATGTGTCTGATAATTTCTTCCCATTGTGTTTTCCATCTGTAGGTTTCCAATTATGGCAGAAGAAGAAGAGAAGCCATAGACATGTTGGTCTCTGCTGGCTACTGTATGTGGCACTGGAACACCAGTAAGCCCCAGATCTGTCTTTGAGGAGGTAACTTATATGGTTCACTGGTGCCCACCATGCCCGACTTTCAGGAAAGTGGTGGTGGCTGCTCTTCTGAAGGTGGACTTAGAGGAGTCTTCATTGGTCTCTAGGAATTAGTTGTAGAGGTGGATTGCTGTTAGGGTACGCTGAGTTTGGATGCCCACCTTGGCAATATGGATTCTGGTACAGCTTGTGGACCCCATCCATTGGGGTCCAGGAGAGCAGCTTTCTGATATTGGCTACCTAAGTGAGTGTTTACTGGGCCTGTAGTCCTGTGGGCTGGCCTGGCATGCAACCACACTAGGAGCCCACTGTTTCCCCTTCCAAGTGTATCCCTCCTTTTATGTATCATTCTTCATTCCTCTGTCATTGTTCAGCCCTCCCCCATCTCCTTTTCTCCACATCGTGTGTGTGTGTCTATCTCTTGTCCTTTTCTGTGTATATTACCCTTGTCTGTGTTCCATGTTTGTCTGCCTGTCCCTGCTACCTGCCCTTCTCTCTTTGTCCCACCCACAACTATCCCTCTGTACATTCCCCACTTGCCCCTGTTTTGTGGAAAATACATAAAGGGGTTGCATTCCCCCAAAAATACCCTTCCTGCCCCACAGTATTTATACATTATGGTTGCCCTTCTTTGTTTATTTCTGTGTGCTGTTCTCCCTTTTTCTTACTTTCCTGTCTACCTTATTTCCTCCCCATTTATATTCTAAAAGGGTAATCACTGTGCTGTACACACCTATAATAATCTTTCTGTTGACACAATGTGTTTAGTTGTGCTGTCCTCCTTGCAGCTGTGTGTTGCAGCAGTGTATGTTGAGGGGGGTGTATTGCTTTTCCTGCACTAGCCTGCTTTATCTGTGAAGTCTGTCAGACTGGCCATTCTTGCTGCTGTAGCTATACTCCTGCCATATTACAACATAGTGCTGTTCATCCATTCACTACTGCATCTCTGTTTTCTTATACTGTCCTTTATCCAGGATAAAGGTGATTTACCTGCCTACTACATCTTTGATTAGCAGTCTGGTGCTTCGTACAGTGACCTCTTCGAATATTAGCACTTGTACCCCTGTGCAAAATTTCTGTTATTCCCATCCAATATCTGTCAAGCTGTAAAATTTACATTGTAAATGTCAACATCAGTCGTCTTCAGCATCATGTAAGATTTCTGCTGATACCATGCAGTAGTTGGGACCTTACTTATATTTGGCTGTATTAATGTTGCATATATTCATAATGCTGAATAAACTGGCAATATCTCTGCATTGACAGTTGCAGCAGTATATTTTTCTGTTTCCCATCATGCTATTTCATACTGTGACCCTCTGTAGCGTAGCTCATTCAATTATGAAAATATTAACTTAATTAAGAAAATATATATAATTGGCAAAGAGTGGTTAATATGCATCACCCTGCAAAAAGCCAACTGGGTACCTATCACAACATGTTCTATGCTTCTCTTATTCTCCCCTGTATTTAAAATACTGACTAACAGATTCTGCCCATTCCTTTAAAATAAACTACAAACTAAAACATCTGCATATGTTCTCATATTCATGACAGTGGTACTTCAATATTATTCAGACCTCCTTTTGCTCACTGCTGTGTTGGGGAGAAAAAGCTTCAGCAAAATGATCCCTTTTAATTGGAGACGCATGTCTGCAGAACTCACACAAACTGCAGAATATTCCTCTTTTAGGAATAAGCTCCTAGAACACCTAAAAGAAACATACAAATGAACACCTGTTTTCTTTTCAAGGTCTAATTTCTATCAGTTATGCATTGTCAACCAACCATAGAAAGTCACCTTTTCATTCTCTTTGGTTTACTCTCCACTCTAGGGAAAGCTTTCTCTTCTGTGTGTAAATATACATATAAATTAGTAGAAATAAAGGCTATGGTATATATATTAGTGACTTTTGTTAGATAGAAAAAAAATACTGAAGAATGTTGGGGGTAATATAATCATTAATCTAAGTTTTATTCAGCATTCTAGTTTTGCATAACATCAAGCATTCACATGTAAGATTCTGATGAAGTCTTCTGTAAGAAGATGAAAGTGCTTAATCTTACTGTGTAAACTTTTGGTATTTATCGCGTGCTGGAGAAACTAAAAGATTCTTTACTTCATGTGAGCCTTGGTTCCTTAGTGACATTGTGTAGCTGTGTTGAGGAGGGACAGCCTTTATTGGAGCTCTGTGTGGCAAGATTGTGGCTATTTTAGTGTTTCAGACCAACATTTACTTGGTTATTCACATTTAGGATGTTTGCATAATAACTTCTTTCTGTATGCAATTAATCAGTAACATTCATTGTTCTGCATCCAGGTCATGGCAGGGAAGGGTTCTTGGACTAGCCCATTTACCCGGTCAACAAAGAAAAATATAGAAAAGTATCCTGTCATCCTATTCCTCACAGGCTAGCTTGTCATGTCTGTCATGAATGGGAAAGTTTCTTGGTTAAGGAAACCAGAGTTAAATAAATTTATGAAGTCATAAGAAACCACGGGGGCTAAGTGGAACTATACCAAAAGGAGCTAAAAGTGTGAACGAGTTGTAAGCATTCTTTTACATCCAGTTGTCAATTAGAAACTCCTCCTTCATAATGTATACATATTACTTGCTTATCAAATGCACCTCTTTCAGTTTATCTGTCTTGAAGACTTTTGCACACCTTCTAAGCAAATAGACATAAATTATATGAGCTTTCTAAAAAGAGTATGCCAAGGACAAGTAAATTGAGCACTTTTGTTCTTTTTAATTTCAGAACTTTTTTAGAATGACTCATTCACAAGTAACTACTAAATAGCGAGAGCGAAAAGCCACCAGCTGGATTTAAAATATGAATTATTTTATTTGAAACAACAAACTTGTAACTAGACAGACTATAACATTAACAATCGAATAATTTCACCTAAACGAACAATAAAAATAAGCGCTTTCGTTTAAAAGGTTTTAAACTTCATCAGACAATCAAGTAAATTACATCACTTCCTTATATAAGCTTCTCTTTTTTCAAAAAATCCCGCTCACATGGCTCATATGAAACAAGCTTGCCCAGTAGTGAAAAATTGACTGAAAATGTTTTACCTTCCCTCATATTTACATTAATAGAAGTTCTTATATTACAATGAAATTTATAATTTAAACTTCCTATAAACATTTACCCATATACGGGATAGCTGATATCATTAATATGTAACATTAAATAAATTATTTTAAATCTTTATTTCAGTAATACGAATAACAATGAAAATTATAAATAAATATAAAATCTATGTAAAAATAACTTATAATAGCCTACTTGAAAATAGAAACTCAATTAAAATATACCACTATATAATTTATATTTTAAAACCTTATTAAATTATTTAATACTATGCAAAAATATTATTACAGTTTAAAAAAAAAAAAATATATATATATATATATATATATATATATGTATATATATATATATATATATATATATATATAAAGTCTTTGTTAAAAAGTTTTTCACCATTCAAAAAATCTTAAAATTATATATATGTATATAAATATATATATATATATATATATATATATATATATATATATATATATATATATATATAAAATATATCTTGACCATTTCCATTAATTTTCATCCATTATCTAGTAAATCCCCATGTATTCTAATTAATATATAATTATTCCTGATATTAACTATCAATATTATATATTTATATATAGATAAAAATCAATTTATCCTTACTGCATTTTATATAAGATTTAAATATAAAATATAAAGATTAAATATTAAATGTTATAAATATTTATTATAAAAATTAAACATAAAATTAATACTTAGAATACACTATTTAATCTTTAATTTTCTTTCTATTTAATGCCTTTAATTTAAGTATTGGTGCTATAGTACTTCTTTCATTAATACCAGGCCATGTGTCTGCTTGTAGTTTAATTTGCCATTGTAATTCTCTTTGTTCGAGTATTAGGCCCAAAGGGGTTTTATCTTTTATCTCTACTTGATCTATAATAGTAAAATAAAACTGATGATTATTATACTCGCTAATATGCTTCGCTAAAGCATTATTCGCTTTATTTTTCTTAATTGCATATTCGTGTTCATAAATTCTTTGAGATAAAGCCCTCTCCGTTTTGCCTACATAAAATGAGGTACATGAGTCACACATGGCTAAATAAACTACAGCTTTTGACTTACAATTATATTTATTTTTTAAAAAATATCTTTTATTTCTTACATAAAAACTCTGCCCTAGGTTGATTTTATGGCACCAATTACAGGCACCACACTTATGCATTCCATTCATTACCTTTTTATTATTTACATTTTGAGTATTTCATCTTAATAAATCTTTAAAACGTTTCCCTTTTCTATATACGATTTTACGGAACTCATCTATGTGTTTTTTACACTGGGGGTCATCCATTAAAATCCCCCAGTTATTCATAAATATTTCCCTTATTATTTGGT
>NC_056737.1:459222197-459224697 GCF_019279795.1 Protopterus annectens | reverse complement strand
CGCCACATAACACAAGCACTCGGGTCACTCCACAGCAAGTACAAATATGACACAGTCATTGTCCATGCTGGTGTGAACGACCTGAGACGCACCTCCCTGGACTGCATGAAAAGAGACATAGAGGAGCTCTCTGATTATGTAGCCCAGGCAGGTATGACCCTAACCCTGAGCAGTATCCTTCCTTCACCAAGAATGATGCCACAATATAGAGACAAGATGATCAGCTTTAACAATTGGCTTAATGTCTGGTGTCATTCAAAGGGGATCCAGTGTCTGTCTGCCTGGGATGACATGCTTGACAAGCCACGCTGCCGAAGGGACGGCTTGCACCTGTCACCCCTGGGATTCCGGATATTGGCTAAGGCTCTTGCCACCCCCATAGTGCCTTTTTAGGCAAGGCTCAAATTCTAAACCTACCACCCTAGAAAACAAAATGGGAAGAAATTGAGGGTAATGCTGCTCAATGCCAGAAGTCTAAATCTCAAAATGCACGCGACTGAGGCCCTTCTCAGTATGGAGAACATCGATGTCTGTGCTGTAACTGAAACCTGGTTCAAGGCTCCTGAGAGCACCCCCGCACTATTAGGTTTTACCTCATATCATGCGTTCCGGCCCCAAAACCCGGACCACTCCACAAAAGGAGGGGGTGTATCCATATTGATAAAGGATAGTCACACCTCCAGGTTGGTGGCAACGCATGAAGCTTCGAAACCATCCAGGTGCAACTAACAATAGGCAAAACTGCTCTACAAATTGTAGCATGCTACAGGCCACCCTCTCAAACTCAGGAACCCCACACAGCCTTCCTGAAGACACTGGAGGGTATAAATGTATCTCCAAACACCATCATATTGGGTGACTTCAACTACCCGAATATAGACTGGGAACATTACTCAAGCCCTAACTTTCTAGCCCAACGGTTCCTGGAGTTCATAAATTCAAATGCCATGGAACAGCTAGTCACTGTTCCCACGAGAGGAGAAAATATACTAGATCTCATTGTCACAAACATGGGGACAAAATGCTCCACACCGAAGTATATCCCTCATTGGTGAGATCTGATCATAAACTAATCTCACTGGAAATCCACATCCGCCCCACCCCAAACAAAAAAGACCATAGTGAAGAACTTCTCTTAAGCAAACTTCACACTACTCAAGACTGGTGTGGTATCCTTCAAGGCCCCTGAGTCAGAGGAAACCACAACCCAAGCTGGAAGCCCTTACAAATGCCTTCTATGAACACCTCCAGGACTGCATGGATCAGGCAATCCCAAATAAAACCAAGACTCTTTCCACAAAGGGCAAACGTCCAGTCTGGTGGACCCCAGCCATTAACAAACTTTACAATAAGAGGAGAAAGCTATTACATGATAGAACAAAATCCATAAAAGGGAAGTCACCCCTGATCATTATTAGTAAAAAATACGAGCACTCATAAAATCAACTAAGGCCAGTTTTGAGAGAAAAATTGCCATGGATTCAAAGGACAATCATAAGGCCTTTTTCAGCTATGTTAGGAACCTGGGTGGAAACTCACAGATATGCTCAGAATTAGTCCAAAATGATACAAAAATCACTGAACCCACAGACATTGCCAACATACTGGCAGACAGGTTCAGTGCAAACTTCACCCTCTCCCCTAAAGGAGAGATAACTATCCCAGCCGAGTGTAGCCTCCCGGACATCTCAAATGCGCAGGTGAAAGCTGCTCTCTAAAGCTAAAAACACAGCATCAATGGGACGGATGGTGTCCCGGCTGTGTGCTATACGAGCTAAATGAGGAATTAAACCCGCACATAAGGCAGCTGTTTAATCTCAGCCTTACCACAGGATACGTGCCCAAGGAGTGGCGTATGGCAACTGTGGTCCCACTCCACAAAGGTGGCGCCTCACGGACCCTGGTAATTACACCCCATAAGCTTAACAAGTCTAGTCTGCAAAGCTATGGAGAGGATCATAATGGAGCTCATAAACAAAGATATAGGGGACTTGCAGACATTGGACCCGACCCAGTTTGGCTTTGTCAAGGGAAGATCATGCCTTTTGAACTTGGTCGACTTCTTGAAATAGTCACCAAGGCCATTGATGAGGGAAAGGCAGTCCATACAGCCTACCTTGACCTTGCAAAGGCTTTCGACACAATACCCCACTCGGGTATTGTAGAAAAACTTACCAGCTTAAATGTAAACCCATATGTCACAAGATGGGTTGCAAACTGGCTTAAGGACAGAACCCACAGGGTTAGAGTTGCTGGCTGTGTCAGACTCCAAGCCGGTCACAAGTGGTGTCCCACAGGGCTCGGTCCTTGGCCCCTATTGTTTGGCATCTACTTCTCAGAAGTACAGGCCAACATGGGAGGACTTTGGCTGACAAAGTTTGCAGATGACTGCAAACTGGCGCCATAGTGGAAAGTGCATCGGACACTGATATCCTTCAGAAGGGACTCACGGAAACAGATAGCTGGTGCCAGAGCCATGGCCTGAAGTTAAACGCCAAAA
>NC_056737.1:459109697-459217197 GCF_019279795.1 Protopterus annectens | reverse complement strand
CTGGTACTTATCTGTAGCCAACTTCGAGACTATTGAAATCATTGAAAATTGTATTTGTAACTCAACCAGCATACAGACAAAAGTGGTCACCAGAATCCTAGGTCAGTTAAAAATCTTCTCCTACCTACTTTTTTCATTTGTGCATCATGCAATTGCAAGAAATATTCTTGTAGTAGAACATGGTCTATCACTGTCAGCACTCTACTCATTCTTAAACACCCACAAAATACAAATAAAGGAAAACAAAATATGTAGGTTCATCCTACTTGCAAATGCCCAAAATCCCAACTGCGACCTCTTGAAAGAATGCAAATGTCTTTCAGTAAATTGCATAGCAATTCTTCTGCTTTTTATTTTGCTGTTTAAAATAATCATAAAAGGCTGTTGTCCACCTCTGAAAGCAAAGCTAATCATTAGAGATCCAAATTACTACCTTAGAGAAAATCACGATGAAGCAATTACCCTAATTAGAGCCTTCTTCAAAACAACGATGGGTGGGGGGGAAGGGCCATAACAAAATTAGGGCCTTCAACATGGAATCACTGTAGGTCAGAAACCACCAAACACTTTCCACTTTTAAGAGTAAAGGAAAGGCATATCTCTTCAAGGATGCCACCTGTGCATGGTTTCAAGACAGTGGATAGCTTCACAATAAAATGTTTGCAACAGAATACATTTCTGTCTTTATATTTTCCTATGAAATTTAGATTGTTACTCCACTTTAGCACATGTATTTGTTCAGTTATAGTGTATTGCTGTATGCTGTTAGAACTCTTTATTCACTTTTTGTATTATACCCACTGACGCCTTTTAACCCTTCTGGGTCTTGGTCATGGCAAAAAAGGGTCTGTTGTCAAGCCCATTTACCCATTTATCAAATTTAAATAAATAGTGAATGACAATGGAAGCACTGGATACTGCAGTCAAGCTTCTTGTTAGGCAAGCAATTGCATATTCAGTGTCTAAGTGAGGGGAATGATATTATCTAAATTTGCTTAAGTGAAATCTGTATGCAGCCTGTTCTTGATTTTTTGAAGAGAATGAACTTGGTATAGAAGTGTACTGAAAAGGCATGTAAAAGTCGCCATCAAAAACCTGAACCTGTACCGTGATGTGGAAAGTGCTGAGTTCTGAGATCATACTGGAGTTCATCTTGGATGGTTCCTACATTATTATTTCTTATTAACCAAAAAAGGGACAACAAAGTGAGCGAAGTGGAAGACAACTCAGGAGAGAGAGAGAAGGAGTGAGAAAATGTCAAAACACATCTCTCATCTCTCCATTTCCAGCATTTGAAAGTAATGTTTCATTTAACCTTTTAATACTCTACATGGGTGCCCAAGAGGGCGTATGTAGTATGGCTGTGTAATGAGGACAGAGACAGAAAAAAGAACCAAGGTAAACTTATTGATATGCAATTCAGACTTTAGAAACTGCTGTTTTTATATAAAGACAGCTGATAATCAAATCCACACAAGTTTTTGTTTTTTCTTGCCAAACCCTTCACAGTCCTGCAGAATTATTCATTGTGTGTGAGTGTGTGTGAGTGTGTGTGAGTGTGTGTGAGTGTGTGTGAGTGTGTGTGAGTGTGTGTGAGTGTGTGTGTGTGTGTGTGTGTGTGTGTGTGTGTGTGTGTTTTTTTTATATTGTAATATAAATGGTTGCTACTTTTGTCAGTATGTTATTTCTCAAATGAAAAGTCCATTGTATGGTGGAGTTGTCATTTTTTGTTTTCTTGGCTGTAAGGTAAGTGAAAGTGGTGAGTAATGAACATTTTGGCACTGAGGTTGAATGAATGTGTATACAAGCAGTTGTGGGTTAAGGTTAGAGTAAGGGGGAAGTAAGGTGATAGTGTTTGTATTTTCTGTGTGGGTTAGTATTTGTGTAGTGTTTCTGTCTGTCTTCAATAATGGTACAGTTAGAGAAAAGTATTTTGTACCCTAATATGTAGGGTTGGGGTTAGGGATATAGGAGTAGGGTTAGGGTTAGCTATTCATGAGTAAGGTGATGCGGAGAGGGGTGAAGCTTAAAGAGAGCATTGAACATTGCTTCATAAAGTATGGAGCAATAGGACAAAAAGTAGAATGCAGTGATACCATTGATGCCAGTGATTGGACCATTGATGTGAAACAGCAATGTTTGGACTTATGTGCTGATGAAGGTATCCATCAACACCACTGACTGGACTACTACATCAGTGATGCCCTACAGTAAGACATTCCTTAGCTGGTTCATTGCTGATCTGCATTTGGTCAAATGAAGGCATTGAAAGCAAGAATGGTCTTTAATTGCAGCAGAACAGTGGAGTGGCCATACCTGGAAGTCTTGAAATTGGAGTGTTTTGCCGAAAAGAAAGTAGTTGAGAAATATGCACTGGAAAACTCAGAAACAATGGTGGAGACGTGGGAAATATTAAAATTCTTAGCTGGGCTAGCAGTAGATGCTGCTTATCTAAAGACTGCATTGTTAAGCCGGCAGTCAACACTGGAATAATACCAGTGGGAAATGGAGAAAAGCATGACCAGATGAAAACAATGGAGTTGTAAGTAGATGCCTGAAAAAGCTGAGTATAATGGAACCAGAAATCATCAAACTAAAGTAACAAGTGAGTAGCCAGGTGAATACCTTCCAAGAAGAATATGACTGTAGAGGGAATTGGATGGGTATCTATAGATTTATTCCAGGACCTACTGGTTTGATCCTGCTAGAGAAGGAAGGGTATTTGTAAGGCATGAATGGGTTGTAAAACTTACCAGCCTTGGAATATGTACACATTTATTAATACCAGGAAAAGATTACTGGAAATAATCTGGCTGGTTGTTTCAAAAACAGCATTGTGTAGCTTATGGAACCACTAGAGGAACTAATACTTCTGATTAAAAACCATTGCATAAGAAAGAAAATGTTAGAGTAGAGGTCCAATGATGTGTGATCTCCTAGTTCTGTGCATATCACATACATGAATAGCTGATAACTGAGGAGCAATAAAGTTATAGTCCAGGATGGGGCAAGGTTGGAAAGCATTGAAGATTATTCTGCACTCTTGTACAAACAAAAGTAAAGCTTTATGGCAGTCCAGGATGACTTGTAGTTGCTCCAGTACTAAAAGCTTTTGAAAGATTGTAGCACTAAGTCCAAAGCAACTGAGAACATTTGCTGAAAGAAAAAGAACTAGACAAGGAACCAAAAGCTTGAGCAGTGAGAGGGAGACCCAAAAACACTTGGAGATAATAGTGGCAGAGTAAGAAAAAATAATAGAAAAAACTGTCCAGTAGCATACCTGGCAGCTAAAAGGAGAAAAACAAGAAAGAAAGAAAGAGATTTTCAGGAGTAGGCAAATGAACCCATGCAAGTGTTCAAACTGCGTGGCTTCTGAATGCCCAGTGACTTTGAGTCTTTTTGAGGTATTCAGGCCAAGAAAACTAAATCACATAGGTTTCACCCATTGTGGGCTTGCCAGTACAGCATAACTTTATTTTTTTTTTGACATTTGTTATCTGGGTATGTCTGATGGGGCAAAAGGCCATTTTCAGCAGAGACTGTGAGGAAAAGCCCCATACAGATAAACAAATCTATAGTTGTTTCTTAATTGTAAACAGTAATAACAGGAGGAAGATGAATACAAGGATGTAACAATAGTTAGGATAAGTATCTTGAACATTGACGTATGATGTATGTAGTACAGTCTGAAGTGGTAAGTCAGTAGACAGAGAGGAAATATGCTAGAAGAAAAAGATCGTAGTTAGAGAGTATGTATAGAGAGGTGCAGGTAGTAGCTATGGAGTAAATTAGAAGAGATTATGACAGATAGAAATGTTAAGGAGTAGTAAGTAGAGGAGAAGAGGGGGGTACAGAGGTGAGAGGAGTGAAAGGGGGGAAATGGGTTAGTTAGGGCTTTGGCATGCGCACGTCAATGATCTTACTAGTGTTTCTTTTAATGCCTTTTTGAAGTGTTGTGTGTGGACGATTTCTAATGTTCAGTTGGAGTTTGTTTCAGGCAAGTGCAACTGAATAGGTGTACAAGTGCTGTCCTTAATGTTCTTTTTGTCTTTCGGATTGTTAATAGAAACTGGTCAGAATTCCGTAGAGAGTGGGAGGGGATGTATAGGGATATAAGGGAAGAGGTGACAGGGCAGGAGGATGGTTTGTGAAATATGGTGTGAACAAGAGTCATTTGGGGGAGTACGAGTTGATGGGAAAATTCTAGCCAATGTAGAGCTCATAGAGAAATGCAGTGGTGAGAGCTGTACAGTAGATTAGCTAATAAGTGGATAGTTTGACCACTTTTTTGCAAACACTGTCCTTTTAAAAAGCCTTATGTCCATAACATTACGGTGGCAGCAAAATTGCCCAAATAAGGAGCAACATGGCAAATAAAAAGGTCACATACAAAAAAAATATGGAAAATATCAAAAAGACCCTGGCAAACAAAATCTTCATTAATATTAACTTCTTTGAAGGAGGCCATGGGAAACATGCAGTTGACCCCTTAAGACATACATGTGCTCCAGCTACATGGCATCTGAATGCCCACTGACTTTATACTTTTTATAAGTCTTTACTGAGGCATTCAGAGCAGTAAAGTCAAACCCTACTAGATGTAGACACAACATGTTTTCAGAAAATATCTCAACTGTCCACTTAAGCTGTACTGACAAACCTATAAAAAGAGTGGAGGAAGAGGGAAACAAGTGAGCTAGTGGGAGAATGAGATAAAGATCCAGTGGTCTTGGGAGTAGGGATACAGGAGCAAAAATTATTTTAACCAACAAGATAGGCACATGTACTGGTTAGACTGTGGAGTTATGCCAGTAACAAGTTTGGCTTAGAATTTGTTTATGTACACCATTGTATGGTAGGGAGAATTCCAGATTTATATTTGATCTAAGGTATTAAGAAGTAGAATAACCTCACAGATTCTGGTACTGGCATCGAGGTATTTCTAAATTTTGGTGATAATTTGTGTGGAAGCAAACTGATTTGTATGTAGGTACTTAACATTAACTATCCACACTGTGTAGTTTATCCAGACATATTTATCCTAAACATTTTTCAGTGACATTGGAGGTGCCCTGTTTCCCCTTGTCATGTCCCTAACACAAGCAGCTTAATAGACACTCAGATATATAAAATTCAAAAGCAAATGTAGGTTAAATTACACATGCAGATCAAATAGGCTATTGTGCAACATGGTACTTCATCATGTTTTAATTGTACAGGTATCATTTTGCATTTGGTTAAGCAATCATATGGCAAACATAAACATAGGACTTGCTATATTTGTTTGCATATGGGGTGTGGTACGTTACAGATAATTGCATGCCTTGAGAAGAATTATTTTTCAAAGAACAGAATTCATTTGAATTTTCCCTGGGGCTCTGTCCCAGTATATACAGACAGCATAAAAAAGTTTTTTGTTTAATGTAACCCCTTTCCTAAAAAACTGTTTGACCGATAATCATATTTGTGTAAGTATATATGTGTGTGTGTGTGTATGCATGCACACACACACACACACGCACACACGTGTGTGTGCATATTTAAATGTGTGTGTGTAATATATATATATATATATATATATATATATATATATATATATATATACGTGTGTAAATATATGTGAATAGACACACAAACGTGTGCATGTTTAAATGTATATAGTATATATATATATATATATATATATATATATATGTGTGTGTGTGTGTGTGTGTGTATATATATATATGTTGTTGTTGTCTTTCGGCATTTCCCGGTTAGGGGTCACCACAGCGGAACTCCAGTCCGCTAATGATTAGCAGTAGATTTTCACGAACGCCGAGGTGCCAGCTCGACATTCAACCTTCAGTGAAGGCACGCCCATTTACGCATGCCTTTTGAACGCCCACCCAAGTGCGGGGAGGACATGCAGACTCCACACAGAAGGCACTTCCCGCACTCCAGCCGAGAATCGAACGGGAGACCCTCTTGCTGTGAGGCAACAATGCTACCGCTGCACCACAGTGGAAATATATATATATATATATATATATATATATATATATATATGTGTGTGTGTGTGTGTGTGTATATATATATATATATATATATATATTTATACATACATACATATATTATGTAATACATGTATACTCATCAATACACATGCAAACACACAAGTATGTGTGTTCTGTGTGTGTATATCCTGTCTACCCGTTTTAAGGGGTGGAGTAAAAATGTTGGTCTGAGGTAGGTTTTTTATTACCAGTCTACTGTCATCATCAAGGATTTATGTACTATCTGCCTGTACCCTTGACAGTTTTATGTGCACACTACCTGTTTCATCACCCAACCCTGAAGATGCCCCAACTTTGCTTTAGATATACTAATTAAAAAAACAGAACTTCACATGCTGAGTGCACAAAATACAGAGCCTTGTACACACGTTCACAGCAGTTGCACTGAACTAAGACAACCTTCCACAAAGAAATCTATGCAGTATTATAAAATAAAGCATGGACCGCAACCCTTAAACTGCTGAAGAATGAAAAATGGCACAATATATTAATAAAATCACTTAACACCCACCTAAAAATCAGACATGCACCTACCCTACAAAACAGCATACGTACTTAAACATAGCATAAGTATTAAGGCACCAGTGTTATAATTAGGCTCTATTCAAGAAAGAAATTGCACATTATAAACATACAAAAAGAAAAACACTGATCACCAGAGTCTAAACCCAAAATCGAAATGTAACCCAGTTAAAAGATAAAAAGTCAGTTCAGTTTTACGTAAGATATTTAGATGCTTTCTTAATTTTGGAGCACTAGAGTAGTTGTTGTGTCTTTTGGCTTTTCCCGGTTAGGGGTCGCCACAGCGGAACTCCGGTCTGCTAATGATTGGCAGATTTTTACATGCCGAGTTGCCAACCCTGACGCACAACCTTCAACGAAGGTTCGCCCATTCACGCATGTCTCCACACAGAAGATGCTTTAGCTGAGAATCAAACAGGACAACATCTTACTGTGACGTGACAATGCTACCGCAGCACCACCACCGCAGTTATATTCCAACATCAGGACTTTTAAATAAAACAGCCCCTACATGAAGTGATCTATAGTTTTCTTCGTAATCTCTATAGGTGTGTACTAGGCTAATGACCACTAGGGTCTTTTTAAGCCTAGCTATGCAACCCAAATCTCTAATAAGTTCTGGTACCCTTGATAAGTGTAAGCAGGGGCTTGGAAGATGAAGCATTTACAAGCAGTGGCCTGGAATACGAACCATTTACAGGCTGCTTATGTCCATTAGAGGCATAGGTGCCAAAACCATAGGTAGCCTTTTCTGTTGTGGTCTAATCACAACTGTTCTCATGAGTGCTTAGTCTGAAATTAAAGAATCATTATCTGTCCTTGACACAGCTGCTAGTACAAACTGAAAAAGGAGCTTGCAGTGACAACAGTTTGCATTTGTATGGGCAGATGTACAGATACTTTACATACAAGGATTCCCTAGGGCTGATGTAATCAAACCCTGGACAACAGGAAGTAACTGACTTAATTTCACTAACTTACACGTACTCACAGAACTGCGGTGATGGTGCTGCGGTAGCATTGTCGCCTCACAGTTAGACGTTGCCCGTTCGATTCTCAGTTAGAGCGTCTTCTGTGTGGCAACATGCGTGAATGGGCGTTCCTTCGTTGAAGGTTGTGCGTTAGGCCCGGCAAGCCAGCACGTAGAAATCTGCTGCCAATCATTAGCAGACTGGAGTTCCGCTGTGGCGAGCCCTAACTGGGAAAAACCGAAAGACACAAACACGCACTCACAGTAAAATAAATTTTAGAAAGTGACTTTACACGGTGGCTGTGAAAAAACTCATGATGTTATTGTTTCACAGGGTTTTTTCTCAGAATTGTGCAAAATTACTTTTTAAATTTTTATTTCACTGGTAAGTGTCTGTTAATGCAGAGGATTAAGGCTGCAAGTTGCTTCCTGTAGTCCAGGGTTTGATTCCCTCAGCCTCAATTTACCTGCTGTGTGATTCTGAGCAAGTCACTTTACCATACATCTCAGGCTGAGTCTGAAAAAGATCCGTATGGATCAGTGTCCTATCTTGTCTAATAAATGCAAATAAATATAAATGGACCAGACTCAGTGGTCCTTTTTTTAGCCATAACCAAACATTACTGGCTTTATCTTTTGGATACTAAGAGACTCATTTTAATAACCTAGTGACTATGTGGGATACACTAATAATGCTTTTTAATTTACTTCTGCTTGTCTGAACTTTGTATTACCAAGTCATCAGCAAATGTTATCATTGATCTTTGGTAAGGAGAGTAGTTAGCATAGAATTTGTAAAATGAAGAAGTGTAGGGGCCCTAACTATGATCCTTAAAAAGTGACTAATTTTCCGGGAAGCAGTTGTGAGTGGGTATCTCCTACTCTGTCCTGAAACCACTGTATGGTATTTTAGAACATACCAGGAATATGCAGTTGAGATGTTAACTTTTGTGAAGAACAGAGTCAGAAGAAGTTTTTTTCTTAATCCAGGTGTAAAATTCTAGCATAGAGATTGTTAAATGGTGTTGGTAAGGGAAAGTAGCTCTGTAATGGTTGTCCATTTCCTCCAGGGCATCCTTGGATTGGTGTATAATGAGGATGGTGTGAAGACATTGTAATTAGTCTTTGCTTTTCAGGTAAGTGTAAGGCAAATTAATATAATCAGTAGGGCTGAGCTTGATATGATTTAAAGATTTGTCTTACTTCCCTTTTCATCAACATAGCGTGATCTTAACTTGTCCATGGAGTGTAGTACTTTTTCTTGCAAGGACAGCAATCATGGCAGAATGGCTATTTGCTACTAGTTCAGACAATAGTAATACGTGCTCACTTTTTTTTTTTTTTTTTTAAACACCTTTATTGAATTATCACTTGTGACGTAGGCAAACTTACATTTAAGTAAAGGTAATCAAACCATATTAGCAAGTTCACATTTACGAACGTTATAGGATACATAACAAGATATGTGATGTATATTCTAAGCAACATTACATAAATTATTCATTTCCTGCCTTCTGTTGAACCTTATTCCTCCTCCGAAACATTTTTCTGCTTGTATTGTTCCTACAATTTCCCATTTATTTCTATGTAATTTACTTCTACCCATTTCTAAAGATCCCACTTGCTGTTCTTTAATATCTGTTACAGTATTAACTACTTTAAGTATAGTTGGTTTAGATTTTGATTTCCACTTTCCAGTAACAAGGCCTTACTGTGTCTAAGCAGTTCAGATCCTGTATCCCAGCTCAAAAAATATGTACATCTTTTACTTGGTTGCACTCGTTTGCTCACCCAGTATTCCGGACAGAGTACTCTGTAGGGAAACTTTAAAGTCTGCCAACTCATTACGCTCCAAAAACATATGTTCCCAGTTAACGCTTTCTTCCGGATCACACCTCCAATATTTGACATCTACCTGAGGAAAAATTCTTTGAAGTCTCCTGGGATATAAAAGTATCTATGCAAATAATTCCGCACAAAATTCCTAAATCTTACAGACTTTGTTGCATATTTGGGAGCCATACATATGTTGTTCCATTGTTTCTTTGTGAATTGCATATCTAATCCATCTTCTCAATCTTTTCTAACTGATTCCTATAGTTACTATTTTGTACACCCTACTAATTACCCCTTTTTCAAGAACAGCTTCTGTTCTAGATTCAGTTAAAAAGTCAACCAGTGCAGGTCTTTCACTTTGGATTCCCCTATCCCTTTTTCTTTGCCTATACTCTAAGGAAGGCAGCCTGCAGTCCAAATGTCTTCTTGGCTACTTACCATTGTATTACCTTTCCTTCTCTAATTATTTGTTCCCAATACCTTGGTTTCTTTACCAGCTTCTCCAGTAAATTTCTGCCCCATCTTGTCTATTTTCTGTGCCCCTAATTACAGCAGTCCCTTTCGGCAGAAGCTCTTTTTTTCCATTCCCTTATTGGCTTAGCTCTTAATGTACTTTCTGCTACTTTATGAATATAATATTATGTATGACATTCTCCTTAAGGACCTATCAGGTTGAATATGGGCAGTGTCTTAAGGCATTGCACAGATAGATAGTTTTCTTGATGTGAGTATGTAGACTGGAGTCATCCATAATAAGGCAATGCACAGAGGGATAGTTTCCTTGATACTATTAACGTTACCATTGCTTCCCAAGGCAACACTCATCATTAACAGCATGGTTTCTGATGATGGGTTATGTGGTATACATATTGAAACTTTGGACTTAAAGGCATTTAAAATGTCTAGCTGTAATGTACTACACTTCTGTCTAATCACAGAGTGATGCAATTTGAATCTTCCCACATTGTGATGCTGCATTCATTTTAGCCAATGCAGTCTGTAACTTTAGAAGAGTTTTCATTGTTTCTCTCAAACTTTAAAATGTAGTAGTTTGAGCACACTCGTGCTTTCACTGTTTACATTAGTGATGCTCAGTGTGAAATGACTGTGAACACAAGTACTGCATATTATCACAATCTGGTGAAGGCAGACTGTGAACTATGTCAGATTTCAGTGTTTTCATTCTAGAAGAATATATTGCCATTTCTTCATAACCCGTCATTACTATGAAGAGTCTCATTTTTCAGCTTCAGAGCAGTTTATTTTTCCCTTGCACACACAGTTCTGAAGCTGCTGCATTCAATATGCAGCACTACCTTTCCATTTCAGACAGCCATATTCTTCATTACTTTTAAGAGGCATGGTCATAAAAGAAAAGATATGGACAGTTTAAAGCACGACTCCTGAACAACCTACCCAGTTATATGCAGCCTTTATTGTTAGCATTGCAGTTTGTACTGTAGAACCAAACTCAGCATTACAAGTTCCATGCCTTATGTTTGCATGTAACTTCTTCGTATAACAGATGTCCCATCTTCTATGATTTGTTTTGTTGTCCCTCCCCCAAAAACTGACCTGTAGCTACTATCCCTTGCATCTTTCAAGAGTTCAGCACAGTTCTTCATAAAAGCATCCCTCTTGTGTAGGAAGATACAAATTTTCAGTGCATCTTGTCTGGTGAACAGTGGAAAAGGAGTCTTAGCACTGTGAGTTTGGAAGCATATCAGACATCTTGATGTTTTGTGGGTGTATTCTTGGCTGGGGTGCCTTCTGTGTAGAGTCTGCATGTCCTCTCTGTGGTCACGTGAGTTTCCTCCAGGTGCTCCGGTTTCGTCCCACATCCCAAAGACATGCTGTAGGTGGATAGGACACTCTAAATTGCCCCTAGGTGTGAGTGTGTGCATGTCTTCTGTGGAAGGTAGGGTGTCAGGCTGGCAACTCAACACCATAAAACTCCACTAATTGTTCTGCAGACCTTTGTTCCACTGTGGCAACCCCTAACCGGGATAAGCCGGAAGGAGATGATGATGATAATGAGCGACTTTGCATTCTTATTTCAACTTTTTGGACTTCACTGGCCTGCCAACTTTTGTTACTCGTCTAGATACCACTTTAGCCTCCACTGAGGGATTAACATCTCTTGGGTCCCCTCCCCTAGGTGTGAAGAGTAGGTTTCTAGCGACTGTAGTCTTTTTTTTGGGGGGGGGTCACCTGAAGGGCAAATGTATGTTTTGATGCAGCGCCACCATCTGTGCCACACCATTTTTTCCTCTGTTCGTGCAGCACATCACCAGTGCATGTCTGCATTTGGCATTGACAGATGGCTATTTTAGTTGTACTGATTACATTTACAATGCCAGTTTTCTTAGGTTTTGTTTAGGCACCATCCTTTTTACTATCGATTTTATATCTGTATTCACAGCTCTTGAGTCTTGTCCCTCACCACAGAATGGGGCTGTATTTTACATGCCTATTTCTGGTGTCTGCCAGCCACAAGAGAACATCTGCTGACTGCGTAGCTAATGCTTTGGGTGTTTCCTGGATGATCCCCACTTACTGTATAGTTCTTCTATTTCTGTATAGTGGGACAAAAGAAGGCCCTAGGTTTGCAGGTTTTGTCAAGTAGCATATATGTGCTGAAAACTTGAATAAACCAACCACTGACTCACTAAAGAGAGGTCTCCAGTACATACAAGACCATTTGTATTACCCATCAGATACCAATTAGTGTATAAAATGCTGCCTTTTATAACTGGTAAATAGCTGCCTCTTGGCAGAACGACAATACACATTTGCATTTAAGCAGTTAATGGATATATCAATGTATAGAATTAGTAGTCTTTTGTTAGAGAAAGGGTTAGAAGCAGAGATCCTTCTTCTCCACAGATGCAGCATTTTCTGGGGCACTTGGTACTCATTAGCTGGGGAACTTGGTACTCATCAGCTCATTTTAGACTCTTTTGGTGGAGTCTCACAGCAGAACTTAGTGTCGCCTTCACCATACAGATAGGTTTCTTATACATTTAATAATACAGTGTTCAGGCTGGGGGGGGGGGGGCAATGAAGATCTGATTCATTGAATGAGACATCAGAGACCTTTTCAGCCAGACATCATAGATCTTTTCAGCCATCCAGTTATCAAAATTAAATTTAAATTTAGGTGAGACCCTAATATCAGTAGGAATTCTACTCCAAATTCTAGGTATGGTTTGTGTTATAAACTTATTCCTTAGGTTCATACTACAGCTTGTGATAGTAACATTTTTATCATACCTATGTGCATATAAGTTTGAAGATAAAGATAAATTATAAATAATTTGTAACAAATCATCATTAAATATTTTTATAAGCATTGATAGTCTTCTGTCTTGCATTTCTAATGCCGAGAATACAAATTCAAGCCTTTACACCTATTTTGGTAAGTAAGATGTTGCACAGAAGGAATTATCTTGGTGCATCTTCTCTATCAACTTTAGAAGTTAATGTGATAATAGTCATATTTTTGGATAATATTTAATATTTAGATAAAATTGCTTTGACTTGTACAAAAGAGGGATAAAGCCTTGACAACTGAAGTTTGATAGGCAACTCAGGTACTTGAAGGCACAGGCAGGGAAGACAGATGTGCTCACCTTGAGGAGGAAGATGGCTTTGGATGTGCTAATACAGTCTCCACTGGGGGGGGGGGCAAAAGGTGTAGGTAGGGTGGATTGAAGGGGGCAGCTTCCCTAGAAATTAAATGGCATGGGGACATGATCAGCATTTGCTGTTGGGATGGTACTGCAGTCCTGGCTTTCAAAAATAATTGCCAGTACTGCATGTGCAGTCAGGACTGAAGTGCTTCAGCACTCTTATGGTATTTCCACTTAAGCTAGTCGTTACATTTGTAGCAAGTGGTTTGCTACAGTTTACAAAGAAGAACCTTTTCTGGCCCTCAAATTGAAGTCAGCTAGATAAAGTTAAGGGGTACCAGATAAGGAAACTGCACCAGGTGTAAAATAAGCTGACCATGGCTAGGACGTCATTGCAGTAAAGTAAGTGCTTTTGTCAATACCTGGGGAGGAGGTCAGGCCATTCACAGTAAAAATACCCTCATAGTAAGTGAACATGCAACCCTGATGTCTGCCTGGATGATAGCACCCCCCCCCCCAAGTAACTAACAGGGGAATGAATGGGCATCCAGTTCATTCCTGAAAATGGTCATTAAGCAGTGTACTCAACCCATTTAACAAATGAAAATAAATTAAAAAAAAAAGTGCAGGAAGTCAAAAAGTACTAAGATCTATATATATATATAGAGAGAGAGAGAGAGAGAGAGAGAGAGAGAGAGAGCAGACTTTATGAACTTATGTAAGGAAGCCTTTTAAGGATATATTTTAAGTATAAATTTCTACAATTTGATATAAATTCTGTTCATCATGAGTAAATAATGCACAGTCACATGTTGACATATTGTCTCTTACAATAACTAGTTAATAGAAATAAGTTACCATCAGCAGCTAAACTGTGCAAATAAGACCAAGTCAGTCTTCAGCTTCATGTTTACATAGCTCAATAAAAAACGCTTTAATATACCTTCAACTTTATAGCCCTTTTATTGTTTTTTGAATTTAAGGTAATGGGTGCCAGCATTGGTTTTGATTGGAAAGTTGAGCTTTAAGCTAAATACTGTGCGTCTTCTGGCAATTGCCATTACCCCATATTAAAAGTCAGTGCCCGACCATTTCATTGGTTTTCATTCTATACTTTTCTTTTTCTGCAAAAGATTTTAAAAGTCTGTTCATGGGCGGCACACCTTGAGAAACAAATTATAAATTATTAAAACAAATCAGTGAGGTACATATCTATACATGTTTATTCCTTCAGTAGAGGGTGAGGCTCCTTACTAATATTGTTAATAGTTCTCTGTCTGTCTGCAGAAGAGAAATTTCATTGTTCACACTCAGAAATTTTTAATAATAGCAACTAGTTTAGGTTAAAATATAAAACAAAGTATGAGCATATAGTAAGAGAAAGCATTGTACATACAGCATTGTTCTTCGAACAGCAGCATCTTCGAAGCGTAAGAGCCTACTTACATGATTAATGTGGTGCATAGACCTATTAATGTGTTATCTTTAGGTAGATACTTGAAGACGTTTCTTTTTGCAGTCATGTACTTTCAGTCCTTTGGATACTTCCTATGTTAGTTCTTCCAGATGTCTAGCTCTCCCCTGATTTTTCTCACCATCTTTTGCAGTCTGCCTGATTCTGCCTTGAAGTGTTCCACTTTCGAGTTTGTTCTTTCCTGTTTTGTTGCATAAACAGGATGATAATAATGATGATGATGATGATGATGGGAGTGACACTAGCTGTGATTATTTTCAGGCAGGCTGCATTCCAGGAAGGAGATGCTATGAACTAATACTCCCTGAGGCTGATAAGAGGCGGAAACTCCCAGACAGGTTTTCAGAGTTCAGAAGACATTCAGGTTTCCATAAAGATTGACTCATATCAGTAGAAGTGTCTAGTGCTGTGGAGTCATATTTCACTGAAGTTTGTAAAACCAGATCTTAGTTTTTCATCAGGTTTATTTTTGTAGTTTTCCCTGTCTTGTACCAGACCTTCATACTGCTCAGGTTGTTTGAGTTAAAGTTTATTGCAGCTGGAACCTTCAGGTGTAGCAGTGCAGGCAGTGACACAAATGTTTCCTCAAAAACACACACACACGCATACACACACAATCTTTAAAAAAAAAAAAGTGCACAAAAGTTGGTTTCACTGGTGTACCTCTCAACTGTACAGAATTTCACTGAATGTCCAGATTTTGGCCTCATATTTTGGTCTGTTTTTCATAAAATTGTGGTTTTCTGGCAAATTAGTGACAAATCATTAAAGACTGAAGTTAGAAAATAATGACAGACATTTGAGTTTCAAACTTCATATCCTTCAGAAAAGTCATGCTAATGCAAAAGTTCTTTTTATATCAACTTTCTAAGTTTGTAAGACCAGTATTTAAAAATTGTCCTTATTGTTACGCCTTTGTCCTACTTTTATTTATGGCTTTGTCCAGATTTCTTCCTCTAAGAGGTTGAGAGGTATGGTCACCGTGTGCCAGTCTATATTATAACATCGAAGTCTAAAAACTTCGAATGTTATAATATCGAACCCAGTAGAGTGAACACTTGAAATAACGAAGCTGCAGAACACCGAATACTTTCCTAGGGAAAGTATTCAGTGGGCCGTTTCTGCAGCTTCGCTATTTCCTCAACTGTGGAGTGAAAGATACGGACTGGGTTAAGGTAAGTGTGCGAATGAAGGTGAGTGTGCAATTGGGCATGGGTTAGGTGAGTTAGGGTTAGGGCACGTGTCAGGTAAATGTGCGATTGTGTGGAAGTGAGAGTTAGGGTGGGGTAGGTGAGTTAGGGTTTGGGAGCAGGTCAGGTGAGTGTGCGATAGTTAGGGACCTTAGGGTTAGGGTTGGGTTAAGGTAAGTGGATAGCTAGTGGTGTATGTCTGGTTTAGTGTAGGGTTTTGTGAAGTGTATGTGTGTGGATTATTTATTTTGGTGTGCTTGAGTTGTGTGTATGTTTGTTGGAACACCAAATTATTCTGACTGTTCAGTTTTCTGGTGTTTCGATTGAATGGGTTCGATATTATAACATTCAAAGTTTTTAGACTTCGATGTTATAATATAGACCCCGCCATGTGCCATTCTCTTCAATTTCCTTGCAGGGTTGAAGCATCTGCTGCTGCTCCTGTGGGGACCAGGCATCAGTGGTGCAAACCTTACAGGAAAGAATGTGTCCGTGTGTGGGGTGGAGGGGGATGGGGTACTTTTTAATTTGCAGCCAGCTGTTGTGGGATTGTATTAAATGATTAGCTCTGCACACTTTAGGAGTTATAAGACCCAAGGCTAAACATCAGTATCTTTGCCCATAATATGTGAAATTTTAAGCCTGTAATTCACACCTTTGACTTTGAGTAACCTAGAGAGCATACTCTAGGTAGTAGAATTTTCTTAGATTTTACATTTAAATCCAGTACTTATCTTCTGTCAGGTTATCTAATTATGTTGTGTAGGCTAAACTACTATATGTGAGAAGGTGTGAGGGGTACTGTTTAAAAAGAAAAAAATATATATGTATATTCTTGGTAGTACTTTAAAATGGTTGAAGTTTTTTTTATTTTGAAACGTAAGCTTGGTTTTCTGTTATTTTAATTTCTTTAGGTTTGTCCTCACAGTTTATGCTGGAATTGTTCTTTTTTATATTTCTGTATGTACTGCTTTACCCCTCATAAGTGTATAAGAGAATTAAGTACAGTTTTAGACGTCATGAGCAAAATGTCTTCCCCAACATAGATCAGGGATAGCTCACCCATCATCACTGGGAAGTTTTGTTTCCATGTATATGTGTATACATTTCTGTATGTTTATAGTGTGTGTGTGTATGTATGCACATATATACACACACGCCTATATAAAATGAGCATATACACACACACACACACACACTTTATAATTATATTGTATGCTTTTATGTAAAGAACCTGCTTTATTAAAACTACTAAAACTTCCTTAACATAAAAGCTGATTCAGCCCCTTTCTCCAATTCCCTAGTGTCTATGCACTTTGTGAAAGGCTCTGACTTAATTTTCTTTGACCTGTATTTTTGCTCTTCGTTATTGTTTAACTGTTGTAATTTGTGCAATGTGCCACATATTCATTTAGTCGTGTTTGTTCCTTTCAGTCATTTCTCACTGTCATGTTGTTGCTGAAAAGGGTATAGTAGGACCAGATAAGTTGCTAAATTAACTTTAAATAAGTGAATGCATTATTTTACTTATCGCGTTGTTAATTTGGGGGAAGTGGTTTTGTGTATTTGACACTGTTGTGTCGGTTTTGTGTATTTGACACAGTTGTGTCCCAATCCCCCACACACACACACAATTTGGCATGTGTGTGTGCCTCCTGCAAACATTAAACAGCAAGACAATTGCAACAGTAACCTGTCTTTCAAGGTCACACTTCTAATTTCATTAAAGGGTGTCTGCAGTTAGTTTGGATATAGCATGCTGGAGATGACTATAGTCCAAGTGCGGAACCAGCTTTTCAGGGCTACCATATTTCAAATTCAGAGAAGGGGAAGAAGTTAAAGTTGGCGTATTAGGAGGCAACATGAAAACTTCACCTTGTTGTAATGTAAGAAGTTGTGTAAGTATTCTGTATGATTTGTAGGTTAAAGTCATTAAAGAAGCATGTCTGTAACAAAGAGACTACTCAGTAATTTTATCAAGTATTAAGCTAAATGGAGCAAATGTTTATTTCTTGTAAACATATGATATATTTTAAGAGAGTACAAATATGTTTTAGTAAGTAAATTAATTATTAAATGTAAATATATATATATATATATATATATATATATATATATATATATATATATGTGTGTATAGAAAGAGAGGGAGAGAGTGGGGGGTGTTATGTAGTATTGTTTATACAGGAGTAATTTATAGAACACTGCAACATTTTTCCTGTAACAAAACATGACTAATTACCGATATTGATATATGCATTAACTGCTTATATGCAGCCACATATAGTCCCTCTGATAAAAAGCAACTATTTACCAGTTATATATGGCAGCATTTTATACCCATGTAGTATTTATCTGACTAGGAATAAAAGTGGTCTTGCAAGCACTGCAGACCCTGACTTAGTGGGTCTGCAATTGTTTTATTCAAGTCTTCAGTCCAGCTTTGACATTTTTTGTGCAATGCTTGCACATACATACATACATACATACAGATACTTTAAGCAAGGGCATTAATGTCCTTCTAGCCTACCGTTATACCAAAACAGTTGTTCGCAACTAAGTGTCCAGGCTGTTTTTAAAAACATCTAGATTAGTGCTTGCTTTAATGTAGTTTCGTAGTCTGTAACATGCATCAGCTGCTCCATCAAAGAACCAATTAGTACATCTTCTACATAGGTTGTCTGATGATTTTAAACTATTTTTTGATAACCCCAAACATTCCCAGAGATAGTTGTCTCCAAATGCCCTATATATCTGAATAAGGTCTCTTCCTAAATATATATATAAGAAACACTGTACAAGTTCAGATATTTTAGTCTGTCATAATAACTTACAATGTTAAGTTGTCTATCTCGCCTTCATTCTTGCTGGATGGGTTCGGAGCCGACCTCGGCTCCGACTCGGCCACTCTAAAAGCTCGAGAGTTGGTTCCACCGGCTCGAGGCTCCCCTTATATCCCACAATGCTAGACGAGAGTTACCCCAGATCTCGTTTGCCGCTACAGCTTCGAGGTTGGTTGCTTCTACCGGTTCCTGGTGAGTGTTAATTTTTCTTGTAAAAGTTACTCTTTTAAACCCCTTTTAAGTTAAATTTCTTTCTTAGTTAGTGTAGATTACAAAACTTTATCCCCGAACCCTAAATTTTCCGTTTCTTTACCAAAGAACCTTTGGTTCTTCCTTTGGGCCCTTAGGCCTTCCTTCCTAGTGGAGTGTTTGTGTTTCTTGTAGTTTACTTTAGTTTAGTGTACTTTAAATTCTAGTATTACTACTAAAATTATTATTTTTCCTGACAGGGTATAACTTGTGTGTTTGGGTGTGTGTTTGTGTACACCTGTTAGTCAGGAAATGTCCAAAGAAGCAAAGGTCTCGATTCAAGAAGTGTGGTGCGTGCTGTCAGAAAATGTCTCTGACAGACGCTCACACTTCTTGTGTCTATTGTCTGGGGCCTTTGCACCTGCAGGACTCCTGTGCTGTGTGCCATGGCTTCAGCCCCAGGGTCCTGCAGGAAAGAAAAAACAAATTAATTCTTAGAGGCTTACTGAAGCCAGAGGATTCCCTGTCAGTTTCAACAGGAAGCCCTCTAAGGCATCGAGGTCTTGGCTCCGGCTTCTGAGCCGACACCCCAGGTTACACAACCTTTGCCTTTATCGGCTCCGGCTGGAGCCGATAAGTCCCACTCCACAGTTTCTGTGGCCTCCTCGGCTCCGGCCAAAGCCGAGGTTATTGAGGTTCCGTGTCGGCTCCGACCAGACCTTCGGAGCCGACAACTAGGAAGAGGTCTAGGTCACCATCTCTTGGCTCCGTTCATTCGGCACCAGGATCTCGCCTGCTGTCTGAACGGAGCCAAAGGTCTCATTCCTCTAGGTCATCGAGGCTGTCCGATCATGACCTTCAGAGGGTAGTGAGTCGACTACTTAAGTCCGAGGCACTAGCCCAGATGCTTCAGAGCCCGACTCATCAGTCGGTGCCTGCCCCGTCCATCAACTTTTCCTCCTTCGACTCTCTTGAGTTCGGGCCGGGTCGTCGGAACCGAGACTGTGATTGCCGGAGCCGAGACAATTGTCTTCGGCTCCGTCGGCTCCGTTTTCTTCTTTGGAAGAATCTCGGCGCCGGACTTCCTCGTCGGCTCCGAGGGTGAGTGGCATCGGACCCTTGTCCGACCCCTCTCCCTCTCGGGCTTCGGCGCTGGTGAGTTCGGCTCCGACATCGGCCTCGGAGCCATCACTGTCGGTGCCGAGAGGGGTTCTTAGCTCCTCGGAGCGGGGACCTCTGGCTCTGCCTGACAGGGGTGCATTCGAGGTCATGCGGAGTGTGTTAGAGCCTGGCTCTACTCCACAGTCGGCTCCGTCCGCCTCCCTCTATGCTGCCTCAGGGTAAGTCGACTCACTCCCTCATCCCGGACCGCAGAGAGCCAGCTCCTCAGGAGCCCCCTGTGGGGATTTCATCCTCTTCCGAGGCATCTCCTGATTTGGCAGAAGAGCCCCCTCGGAAGAGGAAGTGCAAGAGGAAACACATTGACTCACCTGAGTCTATCATGTCAGACACAGATTTGGATGATTCTGAGGGTTCCCCCCATTCCCCTTCTGAAGATGTCTCATTTGCAGACATTCTGGAGATCCTGAAACAGAGGGGAAATTGGCCAGCCCTCAACCCTTCGGAGGACGAATCTGTGTATCTTGAGGCGTTTGGCTCTCGTCCTTCCACCTCCTGGGTGTCCCCTCCCTTTGACCCCCTCATGCAGGTGGTTGCTAAGAAGGCATGGACGGCTCCTGATTCAGTGGACCCCACTCCCAGGAGACCCTCTAAGGTTCATCACAGCTCCATCAGACAAGCAATTTTTATCAAAAGGAGTTTCTGTGGATGCTATGGTGGTAGCTGCTGCCACAAAGAAGGAACTGGCTGATCCTTCAGTGCCTGTCCATCCACCTAACAAGGAATCTAGGTCCATGGATAGGTACGGGAAGCGGATGTTCTCCTCAGCGACATTTACCATGCGTTCGCTGAACTACCTGTGCCATTTCACTCGTCTTCAAAGGGACTTGATCAAGGAAGCGAGTGAAATGTTAAAGCATCCTACAGCTGCGGGTTTCCAAGAAAAGATGAACACGCAGCTGGCTACCCTTAATTCCATATCCAACTCCTCCATGCGCCTCCTCTCTTATGCGGCCGATGGAGCGAGCAGAGCCGCAGGGACAGGTGTAGCCTTACGTAGGCACGCCTGGATGCGGCTATGCAATTTTGCGGACCCTTTCAAGACGTCTTTCACGAACTCCCCTTTTGATGGATCATCTCTCTTTGGTCCTCAAGTGAAAGAAACCCTGACTAGGTGCGAGACTGATGGCAAGACCCTTTCTGCCGTCGGAGTCCGTTTTTCAACTCCTTCTAGGCCTTACCCCAAAGGCCAGAAGGGTGGGAAGATGTGGTTCCGTAAACAATCTCAAGGGACTTCGCCTGACGCACAGAGTCGTTTCCTACCAAAGGCAGAGGTGGGAATAACAATGGTAGACGTCGCCCTAGGGGCAGGGGGGGTCCGCAGAACCAGGGCAATCGGAAGCCTTTCCTGACAAGGCCTTTCAGCATCCCTCAGGTGTTGCCCGACTGCCCATGTTCGAAGCGAGTGGGGGGAAGATTGTCACTGTACCCAGAAGCCTGGCTATCCCTGACTCAAGACAAATGGGTACAGTCCATCATTTCGAAGGCTATTCTATCCCCTTTCTTCGTTTTCCAAATCAGTCAAAAATCCCTTCCAGATGTTCCACCCGCTCAAAGGGATATAGCAGCTTTGGAAATTTCAAAACTGCTTGCAAAAGAGCAATTCAGCCAGTGCCAGCAGACCAACAAGGATCCGGAATCTACTCAAGGTTCTTTTAGTTCCAAAGAAAACAGGGGACTGGAGACCGATTTTGGATCTCAGTGTCTTGAACAAATCAGTCAAGAAAACAAGATTTCAGATGGTCACGCTGCAATCCATTCTTCCCTTTTGGGCAAAGGAAACTGGATGTGCTCTATAGACCTTCGGGATGCGTGCTATCACATAAAATGAACAGACGCTCCAGAAGATTCCTCCGCTTCAGGCTGGGAACCAGTCATTTTCAGTTCAGGGCCCTGCCCTTTGGTCTCACCACTGCCCCGGTGTTTACCAAATGCATGGCAGTGGTAGCTTCTCACCTGAGACGACAAGGATTCCAGGTGTTTCCATATTTGGACGACTGGCTTCTCACAGCTCCCACCAAGCATCTCCTTCTGATGGCCAGAGATTATACTTTTCGCGTTTGTCAAAAACTGGGTATTTCAATAAATTGCGAAAAGTCTGTTTTGTCGCCTTGTCATACTATTACCTACATAGGCAAATTTAGATACTATAAACATGTCTGCAAGGCTAACGAACCAAAGGATATCAGACATTCACAAATTGGTGTCACTTCTTCTCAACAACAACAGAGTCAAAGCCAGGTTAGTTCTAAAGGTGTTGGGAATCATGGCAGCGGCCATACCTCTCCTTCCATTGGCCAGATACCACATGCGGATCCTTCAGTGGATGCTTTTTACTCAATGGTCATACCAGGAACTTCCAATGTCTCACACCATTATGATCACGCGTGCAAAAAGCATCTCATGTGGTGGATGTCTTCCCCCCAGTTCCTGTCGGGAAGACCATTTGTTCCACCTTCTCCGGTTGCTACTCTGACAACGGATGCCTCCCTGATCGGGTGGGGGGGGCATTATCAGGGCAGGACAGTCCAGGGCACATGGCAACCAAACGAATGCCACTTGCACATAAATGTTCTGGAGATGAGAGCAGTGCTTTTAGCGTTGCAAGCCCTTCAAGACTCTCTTCCCTTGGGAACAATTGCAATCCAGACAGACAATATGTCTGTAGTGTGGTACATCAACAAACAAGGCGGAACCAGATCATACCCCCTGTGTCGAGAAGCACTCAGACTGTGGCAATGGGCGATTTCTTCTCAGCGTTTTCTGATAGCAACGCACATCCCCGGGAAGTCCAACCACATTGCGGACAAGTTGAGCAGAGCTATACTCATGCCTCACGAGTGGTCTCTGAAAGACTCTGTAGTGAGAGAAATCTTTCTCAAGTGGGGTCAGCCTTGCTGCGATCTTTTGCTACTCCCAAAACAGCAATTGCAGAGAATGTTTCACTCTATTCCCTTTACCAGGCCAACCCAGCTGGGACGCTCTAGTCCAAGTTTGTGCCCGGGGACTTCTGTATGCATTTCCTCCTTTCCCACTGATCTCTCAAGTAATACAGAAAGCTATCGCTCAGAAGGCCTCATTGATCCTCATTGCTCCTTACTGGCCTCGACAAGTGTGGTTCCCCTTTCTACATCAATTTCTTTTGGAGCGACCGTGGAATCTGGACCTAGTTCCAGATCTTTTGATCCACCAGTCGGGTCAGTTTCATCGCTCCCTCCCTCTCTGAACCTCACTGCTTGGTTCCTCCAATTCCAACCGTAGCCAGGCTTCCTCAATTATCTCACTCTGTTAGAGATATATTGATAGCTTCCCATAAATCTTCCACTCGTAAGATTTATTTGAGTAAGTGGAAACACTTCTCATATTGGGCACAAGGAAAGGACATAGATCCTTTCACCGCTTCCATCCAACTAGTCCTTGATTTTTTAGCTGAACTCTTCCATGCAGGTTCATCTCCATCTACTCTTAAGGTTCAATTGGCAGCTATTTCTAACTTCCATGTGGGTATTTCTGAATCTGCCCTAATGTCCCACAAACTTTGCAAAGCCTTTTTGAAAGGAGTTTTTCTTCTCAGACCTCCTATAAGAAATCCTCCTTCTCCTTGGGACCTAAATTTAGTTCTTGCTTCTTTGATTCTTTCCCCTTTCGAACCTGCAGCTTCATGTTCCTTGAAATTATTATCATGGAAAACTCTCTTTCTGGTGGCTATTACATCAGCCAGAAGAGTTTCAGAACTTCAAGCACTCAGTTGTCGTCCTCCTTATCTTTTATTCCATAAGGACAGAGTATCCTTACGAACTAACCCGTCCTTTTTGCCTAAGGTGGTTTCAACATCAAATCTAAACCAAAGCATTGACCTCCCTGTCTTTTTTTCCAGAGTATTCCAATAGGTCTGAACAAAAGTTACACTGCCTGGATGTTCATCGTCAATTAAGGTACTACTTGGATAGAACAAAACAATTCAGAAAAATCTGATCAGCTGTTTGTCTCCTATGCGGAAAGCAGAAAGGGACTTTCAGTTTCAAAGGTATCATTATCCAGATGGCTAACATCTTTGATTTCCCTGGTATATGAAATTAGACAACAGAAATTGCCTAATAAACCTAAAGCCCATTCCACCAGAGCTTTGGCTACTTCTTTAGCCTTCCAAGACAGACTGCCTATTGACACCATTTGTGCAGCGGCTACTTGGGCTACTCCTCACACTTTTATTTCTCATTATAAGTTGGATTTAGCTTCTAGGCATAGAGCTAACTTTGGTTCCACTGTTCTCAGGAGTCTGTTCCGTTAGGCCACCGGGACAAGGTGCTAGGACCTTGGTCCCATCCAGCAAGAATGAAGGCGAGATAGACAACTTAACATATAGAAGTTATGTTCTTACCATAACGTTCCATGTTAGTTGTCTTCTTCTCGCCTTCTTGCGTCCCACCCTCCTTCCCCCTGGCCTGGACAGACCTAGAGGAGTTGTGATCTTGACCTCTCTTTCTACCACCTCTTTCTTAGTCATATGCTATTATGCATATTTCTTGGTTCAGGATGTAGGTCACCCTTCTTTCTTCCTGTTGTTAGAGGTGGATTCTGTTTTACAGTTATACTGTTATTGTTATAAGCTGGGGTTAGCTTACAAACGAGATCTGAGGTAACTCTCGCCTAGCATTGTGGGATATAAGGGGAGCCTCGAGCCGGTGGAACCAACTCTCGAGCTTTTAGAGTGGCAGTCGGGCCGAGGTCGGCTCCGAACCCATCCAGCAAGAAGAAGGCGAGAAGAAGACAACTAACATGGAACGTTATGGTAAGAACATAACTTCTATTTTTCACATCCGTATATATTCTTACTATATTTCCGCTGTACTCTTTCCATTTTACTCATGCTTGTTTTCTATAACATTTCCATATTTGTTTTTCCATACTCAAATTTGGGTCTGATGTAACTAACAAACAATGACTTCCATCATTTCTGATTTCCTAGACTTTATAAATCTTTTTATACAATCTATAGTTCTATAACTATCAATAACCAGTAGGTTGATATGATTAGAAAAACTCAAAGCTGGATCTGCCCATATACCCAGGTCCTTAAATTAATAAACAATTTCAATCACTGTGTGCTGCATTAAATATTCGCATTTCGATTTATGTCTCCCAAGTCTCATTTGCTTGGTTTTTGATGCATTTATCAGCATATTCATAGGTTCTTAGGTAGGTACTAGGCCATTGGCCCTAAGGCCTTTATAAGCCTAGCCAAAATGATACCCTGGCTTTCGCCACCCAAGAACATTATTTTCCTGTGCCCCGGTCGAGCAGAGCCACAGAGGTGATCCCCGGGGTGAATTTCCTATTTCCCATCCAGTCATCAAGATTTTTCTTGGAGTGCTAATGAGGAGCTTTGTTTGATATAGATAGGTAGTTTGTTCCAGAGTATGGGAAGTCTCTGGGACAGAAATCTATCGCTCCAGCATGTTCCGTTTATTGTGATGACAAGGTTTAGGTCCCTAGAGCATGTAGCTCGGAGGGATTGGGATTTCTTTAAGTGGAGCATTTCCAACAACTCTGGCTGTGACATAGCTTCGTATGTTAGGCAGAGATCGCCTCTGAGTAGGTGATATGCGACAAAGTAAAGCTTGAGTTTTTTACGACGGTCTGCATAGGGCATCTGTTTGAGGCCGGTAATCCTCTTTGTGGGGTATTTCTGTGGCCTTTCCAGTTGTTGTAGATGTCTTGTGAGGTACATACCAAAAGGGGCGTTGTACTCTATAATGGGTCTAATGAATGACGAGTAGAGGGGAACAATGACCTCTTTTTTTCCTGGATGAGAAACCTTTTGAGGTGTGCCACACACAAGGATTTCCTGACTACTGTGGCAATGTAATTATCAAAGGAGAGACTACTGTCCACCAGTGTCCCAAGGTCTCTTATCACACTTTTAGTGTTAAGTAGACTACCACATATGTGGTAGCACATGGGTACAGAGTTTTTACCAAAAGGGATGACAGTGCACTTTTTGGCATTGAGCTTGAGGCTATGGCTTTGACACCAGGCATCTGTCTCAGTGAGGCCCTTTTGTAGGATGGCCACATTGTTAGAAGTTTCGATTATGGCTCCTAGTTTGCAGTCATCTGCAAAATTCATTAGCCAAATACCTTCTGTGTTAGCCTGTACTTCAGAGGAGTAGATACCAAACAGGAGAGGACCCAGGACTGAACCCTGTGGTACTTCACTTGTCACTGGTCTGAAGTCGGATTTGGAGTCTGCTACTTTCACAGTGTGGGTTCTGTCAGTGAACCAGTTGGCAACCCATCTTGTGACATAGGGATTTATACCTAGTTTAGTGAGTTTATCTATAATTCCAGAATTGGGGATGGTGTCAAAAGCCTTGGCGAGATCTAGATAGGCTGTGTGAACCACCTTACCCTCGTCTACGGCTTTGGTGAATGCTTCAAAGAAGTCTGTCAGGTTTAGGGGACATGATCTGCCTTTTACAAACCCGAACTGGGTGGGGTTCAGAGTTTGGAAATTACCAATATCTTTGTTTATAAGTTCCATGGCCTTGCAGACCAGGCTCATCAGGCTAATGGGGCGGTAGTTCCCGGGGTCCTTGCTGGCTCCCCATTTGTGGAGTGGGATAACCGTCGCTGTGCGCCATTTAGTGGGCACAAAGCCTGAAGTGAGGCTATAATTGAACATGGTGCTTAGGTGGGGTGCCAGTTCATTCTGTAGTTAGTGTAGAACGCAGCCTGGGATGTCAGGTCCCATGGATGCTGTGTTCTTGGCTTTGGAGAGTGTGGTTTTTACCTGTGCAGCTGTGATTACAGGAACTTTGCATTCTTCCGGTATAGAGATGGGCCCTTTAGGATGTGATAGGGGGGTAATGTTAGCACTGAATCTATCTGCTGGCAATATCAGTTGGTTCTGTATATTTAGTGCCATTGTGCTGTAACTCAGAGCAGATTTGAGTGTTGCCATTGAGATTCTTGACATAGCTATAGAATGCTTTGTGGTTGCCTTTAGAATCAGTGGCGATTTTGTTTTCATAACTAGCTTTGGAGGATTTTATGAGGGATCTCAGCTTCTTACTGAGGCTGACCAGGGAGTTCCTCCCTGGGGATTTTACTCTTTTTTTATTTGCAACAGTTTCTTTCTTCTGTTGTAGAGTTTATTTATGGCAGGGGACCACCAGATTGGCTTCCTTTTTTTGGAGCATAGCATCTTGGTTCTGTTAGGGATAGCGTGATCCATGCACTTGTGTAAGTGCTTGTAAAGTGCATTTGTGTAGGATTCAGCAGTCGTACCTCTATTGTCCGTCTGCATGGGTGTCGTGAAGTTTGCCACGTCTGTCTTAAGAAGCGTGAAGTTGGCTTTGGAGAAATTTTTTACGGTGGTTTCCCTAATGGGGGGTGGGGGCGGGATGTGGATGTTAGAGTGATTTGCCTGTGGTCGGATCTGACCAACAAGGAATTCATTTCTGGTGTGGAACACTGGTCGCCCATGTTGGGAATGACCAGGTCTAGCATATTGCTGCCCCTGGTGGGGGTATGAATAAGTTGATCCAAGGCATTGGAATTTATGAATTCCAGAAAATGTTGAGCAAAAGAGTTGGTACAGGAGTACTTTTCCCAGTTAATGGTGGGGTAGTTGAAATCACCCATTATTAGGGTGTTGGGTTGTACCGTAATATTTTCCAGTGTATCAAGAAATGAGGTGTGGGAATCCTGGGGCATGGTGGGGGATCTGTAGCAAGTTACAATTTGGATTGCAGTCTTGCCCATAGTTAGTTGCACTTGGATAATCTCGGATGCATTATGCTCTGCAACTAGCGTGGAGGTGTGGATATCCTTAATGAATATGGACATGCCTCCACCTTTAGTGTTTCGGTCCAGGTTAGGTGGCTGAGAGGTGTGGTATGAATTATAGCCTGGTAATGCAGGGGTGCTCTCTGGAGCCTTGAACCAGGTCTCTGTTACTGCACAGATGTCGATGTTCTCCATTTTAAGGAGTGCCTCAAGTGAGTGCATTTTGAGGTTTAGCCTTCTAACATTAAGTGGCATTACCCTCAGATTTTGCTTGCTTGTACCTGCTACGGTGGTGAATTTGTCATTTGAACCTTGCCTAAAAAAGGCACTATAGGGATGGCAAGAGCCTTAGTCAGTATCCAGAATCCCAAGGGTGACAGGTGCAGACCATCATTGGCAAAACATCGTGGTCTGTCGATCATGTCATCCCAGGCAGACGGATACTGGATCCCCTTAGAATGAAACCAGAAGCTTAGCCAATTGTTGAAGTCAGTCATTTTTTCCTAGTACTGTGATATTCTGGGTGATGGCAGGATGCTACTCTGGGCTAGGGTCATACCTACTTGGGCTACAAGATCGGAGAGCTCCTCCATTTCTCTTTTCATGTAGTCCAGGGAGGTACATTTCAGGTCATTCACACCAACATGGACAATGACAGAGTCACATTTGTATTTGTGTGACCTGAGTGCGTGCTTTATGTGGACGGATCCTGGCACCCAACGGGCAGCTGACAGTAACTTTCTCCTTGTTTAGCCTGGTGAGTGGAACATCAGTGTGCCTGACTATAGAGTCACATATGACTAGAGTGTTGGGTACGTTGTTATGCCTTATGGGCTGTGGTTGAGTGGCACACTGACTTTGTGGGCTATGTGTCATTTAGGTAGTGTTGGGGGGTGGAGGTTGCTTGTGTTTCTGCTTTGGAGGTCTCTGTTGCTTGAGCAGATTTTTATTGAGAGCCTCCACGAATGTAGGTGTGCGTTTTGTGTTTCTGTGTGTGTATTTTGGTGGTGTAGGTTTTGAGAGACTATGTGATGAGTGTGGCGTGGTGCAAGTGTTTACCTTCTCCTCTTGACTGTCTATTCCATTCTTGGGTGAAGAGAGCTTTGCTTCCAGTTTGGCTATATAAGTGCATCTCTCACAGGCTGTAGTGTTGGATGGTAGGAGGAGAGGGTTGTCTGTGTACATGAGCAATTGCTGCATTGCCCCAAGATGCCCAGCTTCATCAGGTAGACAGGAGAAAATACTGGGAGCTGACCCTTAGACATGCCTGGATAGGTCCTTATTTATTAAGTACTAAAAACTGTTTTCCTCTAGACAAGTGAGGAAAGTTGAGTGCTGTAGTAATTTGTAGCTTATTTAGTGCTTACTGCGAGTTCTGAACAAGTGCTGAGCTCAAAGAAACAGATTTGAGTGCTAAAACAAAAAAAAACTGACTAGTTCTAAGGGAAAATTTGAAAAGCAGTCTTAATGGTGCCGGGAATAGTTTAATCCTAGCTAAGCGGCGATGCATAAAGTGTATTTTTTTAATATTATATATTATATTATTATATTTTATAATATTATTCTGCTGTGCCCAAAAGATCAATTTATTCAAGTTATTTTGAGACGTGCTCTATCTGTAACACATTTATTTATTTTATTTTATTTTACATTTGTTTACCAGAGAGGTCTGACTGGACAGAGCTGTCCATTTTCATTAGAGGCCCAGGGAGAAAAGCTCCAGAACAATTGCTAACATACTATACATAAGACATTTACATGAGCATTGTAGTTTACACATATCGTTATAAAATATAGCAGATAATAACATATGACATTTAAAAATATAGCAGGTAGTAACATATGATTATTGTTCATACAGTATGTTTAGTAGAGATAATCTTGAAGATGTACTAAACATAAGACAAGAAAGGAAAAACTAAAAAAAAATAATACTAGCCAGATAATCTTGAAGATGTAATGAAGATAAGAGAAAGAAGAGAAAAAATACTAGCCAGTTTGTCCAAGGAGGAGAATATAGACAAGTTCATATGAGGTTCAATGACATTTTAAGGGAAAGCTTTTCAACTTGGTCCAGGGTAGAGTTTGTGGGCATAGATGGGACAGTGGGGGTAGGCAGCAGTGAGGTGGTAAATAACGTGATAATATATAGTGCATCTGTGGGAGTTTTAAAGAAGGGGTTGGATAGTGGATAGGGAAAAGGTGTTATGTCAGCCAGATGCTAGGCAGTTGCATGTCCAGGTGTTGTCTAGGTGGGAAATAAGCTGTCTTTTGAAGATGGTTTTGTTAGGTATGCCCAATTTCAAGTCATTTACATACAGACTGTAGAACACCTCAGATGAAAAGCATATGTCTGTAAGATACAATCTAAACAAGTAAAGGTCTAGGACAAAGCTCAGTGGGATACCATGACTGTAACCAAAAATTTCACCTGTCCAATTGCTGTATGATATTTCCACACCTTATTTGTAAACCATGCAGCTATCCATGTTATCAAGAGTAAATCAATACCTTATTGTTCTTATTTACTGATCATTGTTTGGTGTATGACCCTGTCAAATGCTAAATTTAATTCTATATAAATTTAATCACAGCACAATTTTTTATTCATAGCTGTTATTATATTGTTATAGAGCATCATGTTACAGGTGGTAATAGATCTGTTTTCAAGATATGCATACTGATAAATGGTTTCAAGTCCCACCCTTTCCAGTTCCGACAGTAATTTATCCAAAATTGCCTTCTCCATTATTTTTCATCAACATGAAAGTAGACTTAAGGGTCTATATAGGTTCATAGGTAGGTACTAGGCTATCTGCCCAAAGGCATTTATAAGCCTAGCCGGAATGTGTTGGCTTTCACCACCCCCTTAGATTAGTTCCCTGTGCCTCTGTCCAGCAGAGCCATTGAAGTGATCCCTGGGGTAAAATTTCTGTTTCCCATCCACTCGTCAAGTTTTCTCTTGAGGAGGGTTAGCGAAGAGCTCTGCCTAATGTAGAATGGACTCTTGTTCCAGAGCATGGGAAGTCTGTGGGACAGGAATCTATCCCTCCAGCATGTCCTGTTTATTGTTGTGGTGAGGTTTAGATCCCTGGAGCGTGTGGCTCGAGGGGATATGGTTTTCTTTAGGTGGAGTATGTCCATCAATTTTGGGTTGGACATGGCCTTGTTTGTCAGGCAGAGATCACCTCTGAGTAGGTGGAATGCAACCGAGTACAGCTGGAGTTTCTTCAGTCAAACTGCATAGGGCATCTGCTTAAGGCCTGTGATCCTCTTGGTGAGGAACTTCTGTGGTCTTTCCAGTTGTTGCAGGTGTCTTGTAAGGTACATCCTAAATGGGGCATTGTACTCTATGATGGGTCTGATGAGTGATGCATAGAGGGGCCCAATGACCTCTTTCGATCTGGATGCAAACCCTTTTGTGATTAGGTGGGCCACATAGAAGGGTTTTCTAACCACTTTGGCAATGTGATTATCAAAGGGGAGGTTACTATCTACTTGGGTCCCCAGATCCCTTATCACGTCTTCTGTATTTAGGGGGCTACCACCTATGTGGTAGTTTGTGGGTACTTTGTTTTTTTCCAAAGGTGATAACTATGCACTTTTTGGCATTTAGCTTGAGGCCGTGGTTTTGACACCAGGTATCCGTCTCAGTGAGACCCTTTTGGAGGATGTCTGTGTCAGCCGGAGAGTCAATTATAGCCCCTAGTTTGCAGTCATCTGTGAACTTGGTCAGCCATATCCTCCTGTGCTTGCCTGTACCTCTGAGAAATATATGCCAAACATGAGGGGTCCTAGGACTGAGCCCTCCGGAACGCCACTTGTAACCGGTTTAGAGTCCGACCTAGCTGTTGCAACTTTTACCATGTGGGTTCTGTCCGGGAACCAGTTGGCAACCCATCTCGTGATGTAGGGGTTTATGTTCAGGCTGGTGAGCTTGTCTATAATACCTGAATGGGGAGTGGTGTCGAAGGCCTTTGCGAGGTCTAGGTAGGCTGTGTGGACCACCTTTCCCTCATCTATAGCCTTGGTAACTGCCACCAGGTTTAGGAGGCATGATCTGCCCTTAAAGCCGAACTGGGTAGGGTCCAGTGTTTGGAGGTTTCCAATCTCTCTCTTAATGAGATCCATGATGATGCGCTCCATAGCTTTGCAGACCAAGCTAGGAGGCTTATAGGGCGATAGTTCCCGGGGTCCGTTGTGGCTCCACCTTTGTGGAGCAGAATAACTGTTGCTGTCCGCCACTCTGTGGACACTTAGCCTGTGGAGAGGCTGAGTTTAAACAGTGTGTTTAGGTGAGGGATTAGTTCATCTTTGAGCTTGTGTAGGACACAGCGTGGGACACCGTCCAGTCCTTTTGATACTGTGTTTTTGGCTTTGGAGAGTGCTGTTTTAATGTGTCTGATTTCAGGGGCAGTACATTCTTCTGGTATAGTTATGGGCCCTTTTGGGGGTGAGGGGGGGGGGTGAAGTTTGCACTGAACCTGTCTGTCAGGATGTTGGCTATATCAGTCGGTTCAGTGTATTTTGTGCCATTCTGCACTAACTCTGAGCAGATCTGAGAATTGCCACTTAGATTCTTGACATAGCTAAAGAATAAAAAGAGAAATAATCCAGCACCCTGAGCATGAGTAGCAGTAAAAAACTTTTATTATGAACCAAACCGGTTTCAGCAACTAGCTTTCTTCAGTGGCTTATTAGAAAACTCACAACAAGTCATATTTATAGGAAATGCTAACTGAGTGACCTGACATCACTTCCTGTATACCAACAATTTAACCACAAAAATATTAATTATTATTAATATTGTAAATAGACAGTGAATAAATGCCAAAGTTGAAACATACAATGGATTTAGACAAATAATGTAATTTAGTTACGGCCATCCATGAACCAATAATGTGGAAAGACATGTATATGCCAATAAATGACCTACATGCAAATGACCAAAATATATTTCCAACCTAATACAGTTATTAATATAATGTAATAGTGATTAGTAACACTATATAATTCATTGCAGTTTGTCATTAAGACCTGGTGGAAACAAACCACCTAGTTTGATTATCCATTTGGTTTCCTTGTTATCCAATAATTTGTGCCATCCTGTTTTATACATTCTGTTACCAACAATTCTGTCAATGCAAATAAAGGAAAATTGGGCCATTTTGTGTATGATAGAATGTTTGTATAGTGCATTAGTAGGCCTGGCATTTCTGATATCCCCTAAGTGTTCAGAAATGCGAATACGAAACTGTCTAGACGTTTGTCCAATGTAGAAGGCCCTGCATGTGCATGTAGCCAGATAGATCACCCAGTCCGTACTGCAATTGGCAAAATGTTTGATATCATAAATCTTGCCTGTGTTTTTATTAGTGAATTCTTTGGTGGTAAAAACAAATTTGCAAAAGGCACAGTGACAACCTGTTAATTTGTCCCCCAAAATAGTAGTCTGAATCATAGATACTTCCTGGACAGTAGTTTTTTTGTAGTATGAAAAGTGTGATCCTAAGGTTTTGCCTTTCCTATAAGAGAAGAGACATCTGTTATCTAACCATTTTGCTAGGTGTTTGTTATTAGTTAATATGTTCCAGTGATGACTGATTATGTCTTGTAATTGGTAGGTGTTTCTACCAAAGGTGGTTACTAACCTAGGTGTCTGGTCTGATGATTGGGCAGTTTTCGGTTTATAACATAACAAGGAATCCCTGGACAAGTTGGCAGTAATGCCAACTGCCGAGTGAATGTCCGAAGTGTGATAACCCCGCTGTGTGAATCTGTTGGAAAGATCATCCTGGCAACATCTGAGGTCGGAGTTCGATGAACAAATTCTCTTAATCCTAATAAACTGAGATTTGGGAATATTTTTAATGATATGTTTCAGATGTAAGCTAGAGGCATGTAATAAGCTGTTATATTGTGGATATTTCCTGTGTACAGTGGTGCGTAAAGTATTATCCACTTCTCGAGAGAGGTGTACATCCAAAAAATCAATTTGTTGTGTGTCATAATTGACTGTGAATCTAACACCCCATTTGTTGCTATTCAAATATTCAACAAATTCTTGGAGATAGTCAATTCCTCCTTTCCAGACTAGCCAGCAATCGTCAAGATAATGTCTCCAGATATCCATATCTGACAGGTACAGGTTGTGCGATTCATTGTATATAATGTGGTCTTCCACAAAACCCATAGAGAGATCTGCATAAATAGGTGCGAAAGACGCACCCATCGCTGTACCCTGTATCTGCCAGTAACAATTGCTTTTGAAATAAAAGATGTTTTTGGTGAGAACGTGTTCCGCCATGCAAATCAATAGGGTATTGAATCCTGGACTGTAAATGTTGGTCTTTTGTAGCCAATATTCCAGTGCCATTAACCCAGCCCAATGTGGTATGCTTGTGTATAGCGATGTAACATCTAGAGTGCACATAATCCAATGCTCTTCAAGCTGTGATTCAGAAACAATCTGAAGAAACTCCGTGGTATCCTGGAGTCTAGCCCTAACATATCTTAACAAAGGTTTAAGATATTGAGTGAGAAAGGCGGACAAAGGTTCTGTCAGTGAACCAATACCTGACACTATAGGTCTCCCTGGGGGTGTAGAAAATGATTTATGAATTTTAGGGAGTAAATACAGGTATTGTTTGACTGGATCCACAGTAGTGAGATGAAATTTGGTTTTGGTACTGATGATGCCTTCCTCAACTGCGAGTTGCAAAAAATCATCAATTTCTTTTTTGAAATTGGGCGTGGGGTCAATGGGCATCTGTAAATAATGCTGAGTGTTCGACACTTGTCTAAACCCTTCAGCCCAGTAATAACTGGAATTCTTCACCACAATGGCCCCACCCTTATCCGCAGGAAGAATGGTAATATCAGTATTGTTTTTCAGGTTTGTAAGAGCCTGTTGTTCATTAGTGTTAAGATTGTTTCTGATAATATTCCCTGTGCCTAACTGCTGGTGTAAATCTTCTATAACTGCATTCTGGAATAGGGCTACATGTTTGTCCATCGGAGGACGAAACTTAGATGCTAGAAATTTAAATTCAGTAGATCTTTGAGTGGAATCCTTCTCATCAAAGAAAATTTTAAGATTTAATTTTCTACAGAAATCCATAACATCAGATACAAATGTACTTTCATCAACAAAAAAGCCAGGAATAAAACCAAGACCTTTATTTAGCAATTGTACTTCCATAGGTGGTAATACATAATCAGAAATGTTGTGCACATTTAAACAATTTGTATTCATTTGACTATTGACAGAAAAAGTTCTGTACAAAGTATGATTGGGAGTATGGTGTTGTCACAGGTGGGAGACTTTTAATGAAGACGTAGAGTGGTATTGCGGAAAGTGCTGATCCTTGGAAAACTCCTTTGAATAGGATTGCAGAGAGGGGGAGAAGAGGTACCTATCTTCACAGAAATGTGCATTTGGTAAGGAAATAATGTTATCACTGGCAAGCTTTGTAGTTTATTTTATGAAAAAGAAGAAGATCTGATGGTCAACAAGGTCAAAGACTTTGGTGCGATCAATAAGTATTGCTCCTTTGAGGTTTTTCTTTATCCAGTCCAATTAATATGTTGTCTGTTAATCTCCAACGTGCTTCCATTCTGATGTGGTCAGATCAGAATCCATGTTTATTTCTAGAGAGCAGTTATTGAATTATAATGTTGTTATATAACATTTTGCATAGTTTTCCTTAATGTTCTTTTTCATACACCCCCGCAAAAAAAACTCAAATTTCATGTTGCAGAAGTAATGTTTTATTCTTTAACAGTCTGAGATATATCTTCAGTGAAATAAACTTTAAAGTGAATATACAGTACTTCATTGCTGAACCTTACCATCAAATGTAAAGTCTCCCATCCCTAACCTGCAAACAGCAGCTGTGTTTTGTTGGGCATCTCTTTTTTATCAGTTTAGACATTCACTTTTCTTAAAACAAATACTTATAATAATCGTCTGCCACATTACTAAATTCACATTCTTTATAAAAATCAGCAGTAGTCTCATTTTGCCACATGAAATAATTACTTAAGTGAATTCCAAAAATAATTCCATATTAGATCAAGCTATTGACCACACACCTGTGTATATGCAGGCATTTTTCATCATCAATATAACTGTAATCTTTGAACCTCTAGTTTCATTCCCATGCCATTTATTTAATAATCACCTTTTATAGAATTAGTAAGTATATAAAAGGAAGTCATTTGCATGACTTTATAACTTCTCAGTATATTCATGCAGTTCCCTGATGATCAGTTTTGGAAACCTCATATATCCTGCTGCACAGATAGGGTGGTGAAACTTGCCACGTCTGTTGGCACCATGTTCGTGTCACACTTACCTTTTGCCATCACATCATACAAAAGTTTAATTTCAGAGCTAATTTTGTTACCTCAGGAAACCATCCAGACTACTGCACTTCATCCATTTCATTCAAGCTAATTATCTTCCCACTTCCTACAGTCACAGCCAAAATTACCAGACTCAGTGGTTGTACTGAATTGCTTGGCTTATATAATTCTTAATCATAAGTCACCAAGCCTTCTTCATTACCTAAAATGGAAGTCTGCTTGTAAAAAGCAGTCCATCTGGATACGTGAAGAAGAAGAATCTGTAATATCTTGAAATAAATATCCCGTCTTTGTATAAAAGCTGATAACATTTTTAGCAAATGAACAATATACTGATTTCTTAGTGATAGTGTTCATTTCAAAAATATATTTATTAGTAAACCTTCCATCTTTTATGTCTAATCATTATGTTGTTGTGATGCCCGTGCCCTGGCCCAGCATTCAAGGAGCCTCAATCCTCACCACTAACCCCAGAAAGGTCATCTCATATATGAGGAAAGGATAACATATACACACAGCAAAGTGCAATTTCCCTTAGGAGCACACTGAGATCACAGTTAGTCTGGGACTGGTCAATCCCTTGCTTCTCATGTCCCCAATAAGACTCCCCACTGGCACAGCTATAGGGTGCAGATCTCATCTTAGCTGGGCAAGCTAAAATCTCCAGTACGCTCTCTGTCCAACCATTGCTTCATGTCCCTGCCCAGGTAGCTGACGCACACTTTGAGATAAGTTTGTACAACCACACAGACACTCATGGGGAAGGCTGGCACAGGTTCTCCAGCTGTGCCCCTTTTACCCAGACTGTACGTTAGTACCACTTGCCACCACCCCGCTAATATTTATCAGCTACTCAAAGGCCCTTAAAAGGGTGTCCAATTATTACTGTGAACTATTATTATCCAATTGGTAGTGTGACTAATCAGTCAAGCTTATTTGAAGTGATAAACTCTATAAATATGCAATGTACTCTACAGCTAAACTTATCTCTACACAAGCCAGCCACAGTTAAAAGGTTTTAAATTATTTAATAATAAATAATTAAAACAAGACAATGCTTTCTACTACACAGTCAGTGCTAGTCAAGAGTTCAGAGATCACACAGAAATACTTAAAATAATTCAGTAGTGCAGTTCTGACGTAACAGAAAAACACTTAGTCTAATCTTTATAGTTCCTAGCGAATCTAAAAGAAAATGCAAGTCTAAGATAACTTACATAAGACAACAGGCAGAGTGCTGAGTTGGGTGATCATGACAAAAATGCTCAATGTCTTCTGATTCTCTCTGTTTAAATTGCTATTGGAGTTCTGATAAACATTACACCATCTTTTTATATTTTCCTGGTGTTCCTAGGGTACACATTAACTACATTTACATTTTTAACATCTCCCTTTTGTTATCTTGCAGCTGGTCAGGAACAGAGCAATAAAAATACATTTGCATGTTTAAATCTAGCAATTTAACCCTTGGTTAAAACAATAGAAATAATTTCTTCATCTAGACTTTTTGGCACCACTGTCCACTTCAACGGGTCACTACAGGCTTTACTTTGGTAAGAGTGCACTGTTGCCACATTTTCGTAACAGCATTTCTTTACATTTAATACAACAAGCCTGTAGTTTACATTCATATTTACAAATGATAAAATTATCTGCACAATTTTATCTGGCTAGGCTGGCAGCCTTCACCCATCTCTACCAGTCATCACAGTTGTGTATAATAATAAGCAGTTTCAGCCACAGCTATGTTAATAACATTGGCGATAAGTGGTAAAATGCCAGTTGGTACTGCCAGGTTTGTCTACAATCATGCAGGTTAGTAAGGGATTGTACCCCTAAGTTATACATAACAAGTAATTTTAGAGAAGATTTTGTCTGTTAAGTGTCATGAACTAACAAAAAGTTATGTCTTCTGCCAAAACAGTCTTGCCACTGAAACTGGACAACTCTGAAAATGCATGTGTCCTATATTATCCTCTCCAGATTCCTTCTTTCCTAAGTGAAAATTATTATTGTGCTAATTGTGAAAGTCTTGTTTCAATCTTAGTCAGGATATCTGAATCCTCACCATCACTTTTCTTCAAATTTAAAACTGTAAACTTTATCCAAAGATTTTCACTGGCCTGAAAATGATGTCACTTCTCCAATATAAACATAATCAGTGCCAGGTACATTAGTTGGAGTTTACATCTCTTTTCATCAGTCTTTCATCATTGTTTTAAAATAAACGGAGTATGATGATAATCAGGGGCTTGCTGAAAATAAAGATTATCAAATAAGACTGTTCTTCCATCTATCTTAATTTCTTGCCTGGTGTACAAATTTGATACAATGCTTGCTGCTTCTCTTACCAAAGCTCAAACCAGACCATTATATTATTACATGGGTGCCCCATGGACATTTTTGAAGCTGATTGATGCAGTTAAGTTTTGCAACATGAGTACTTTTTACCAGAAGCCTGTCTATGTCACCATTTTCTCTTGCATGTGTTTCATGCACTTGAGTTTCTTTTCTCCCTGTGGTGCTCTAATCACTTGCATTTTTTTCTCTTTCATTGCTTTATCTTCCAAATAAACCAGTTTGTTACTTACTAATGATAATTGTACAAGCATATACAAAATCAATCTGTCACTGCTCATCTGTTTTATTGTAAACCCAAGATGGAGTCAGATTGTCCACAAAATTCTAAATTTTGTAAAGCATCATCTAGTTTTATTGCAATTTTCTTGATATCTAACAGAACTGTGTCCAACAATATCTCTGTAGATAAACCAGGACCTTTTGCTTTATCATCCTGTCTTGACTTCATTTTTCTTCACCATTCCTAGGGTCATTTGTTAACTGTATAGTTTAGCAATTTTGGATACTGAAGAATCTGTCCTTGACCGTTTAGATGTTGCTTAAATAATCTTACAAGTACAAAATTAACTGTGCTATAAAGTACCACTTTTTACTTCCCCTATCTAAACTTCATATTTTAAGTTAAACTAAACTTGAAAGGAACAACTGGAGAAGATGCCTAACTTTCTGAAATCCCAAGAAGTCTCACTGTAATTACTTAATTTTATGCTGTTTTTACTCATTTCAAACTTTACCATCTGGCAGACAATTTTAACTCGTGCAGTCTTTTAATTGCAGCAAAGTAATTTCATGTGCTCTGCACACATTACTTAAATGTTAAATCTGCTTGTCATGACAGTCTTTCTTATCATTCTGATAAGATAAAACAGGTCTCATACTAATGAATTGTGTAATTCAAAATTCAGTTGATGTCTTAGTTCTTTAGTGTAGAGATGCACGCATCACTGCCTTTCAGTGGATCTTATCCTCTCGTAAGTACAATTGGCAGATATGTGACAATTTTTTTCCTTGGCTCAATGGAAGCTTCTGTCTTTCTACAGCAGTATTCTTTCTTTCCATATCTTGAAAGCCATCTGTCTTTCTACAACAGTATTCTTTCTTTCCACATCTTGAAAGTCAGATGCATTATAACATTTCACTGCAACATGTGGAAAAAGTAAAACACTGCACCTTTTTGCCCTTCTTAAATATATTGCTTACGGTCAAGAATAAGTTGAATTTATGGATGACAAATTACTCTGCACTGACAAAGACCTTCTAGAGGCTTCAGTTGTATCTTTTTTTCAAACAACTGACAAACTGACATGAATTTTTTTTCTGACACTGTTTAACGTTTAGTGTTTAAAAATGTGAGCAAGATGAATCACAAGTTTTAGTGGTAAATGCTTCACCAGAGTTTCTTTTGAACTATGAAGTAATATACAGGGCACTGAGGGAAGATGCACCAATGTTTTAATGGTGTGCAGACTTGTTACACAGACCAGTCAGAACAGATGTTGGTATGTCTCACTACTTCTATTACACTAACTAAAAGTAAGACAAATAGTATGCGAGTCTGAATTCAACATTATTTAATGCTGAGCAACCAAGTGCTGTGGATTATGCGGAATGCTCCCCATTCGACCATAAATAAATCCACTGTTCCACATTGAACAGCGTTGGCTCTGTTACATGGCTTTTGATTGGTTTGTATACCGCAATTATAGCCAATTGCCATTGTGGTATACAAGCCAGTCAAGTAACTGGTCCCGAGGCAGGAGCCAATTAGAGCTCCCAAATACGTGACAATTTGTGTACCAGGAATGGCTTTGAAAATTGGGTTTAAAGAGAGGGAGAAAAAATAAAATAGAAACAAAACAATACCAAAGTAAATAACTGCAATACCAGCGGTTAAAAGAAATTCTTTTAACCGCTGGTATTGCACTTATTTACTTTGGTACTGTTTTGCTTCTGTTTTATTTTTTTTTGCCTATCATTAAACAGATACCTCTTGACAACTAGGTGCATTGGGTTTTTGACTTATTCTTAAGAGTACAGATGGTCCTTTTATGAGGACGTGCAAATTATGTGCTGATTGACGCTGCTTTGTTTGGGGCCTTCATTTCTTTCTGACAATTTGATGTACTCCAAAATGAGTTGCACACAACCCCAAGCATGTATTTTTCATTCTGTTTAGAGAAATAGGAATCAGACTCCCTACACCCAAAGACGAATTTTTACATTTGTGTTGAATACCAATAAAAAATTTCAAAGCACTGGAAAAGTCCATGTATATCTATGGACTGTTGTGATGTAGGCAGTGCTCCATTTACGTGGTCTTAAGCTCAACTACCTGCAATACTAACTTCAACATACAGACAGTGTTAGTCACATGCAGCGTAGCAGTGAGGGTTGTCAGGTGAAGACTATACACATGAAAGACTGTATTCTGTATGAGCCATCCCGTCATACACTAGCATCAGTATTTTTTATTTTATTTACTTTAATTTTAAGTGCACTTTGGAGCTCAGACACAGAGCATACCCTCTATGTATACTCAGTTATCTGTGTCTGCAAGAGAGTGGGTGTATTATTAAATACTTACATATGGTAAATTTTGATTGAAAGGCCATGGCCATTGTCAAGGTACACTTTTCGCACAGTGTGAAAATAGGGTGTTCCACATTTTGACTTTTTGTCACACATTGCTATGGTCTGTGTTCCACACTGGCCTCTTAGGTTGAGATCTATGATTAGATGTTACAGAACATTTTCTTGACTAGTATGCAGCATGAAAAAACTTCAATAATTTCCATTTAAAAGTAGAAAATAAGCTCGCTCTTATCAAGAATTCACTCAAATGCACACCGGAAAATCACAATTTTAAGAGCAAGCATTTATCCCCACATATTAGTGGATTTTAGTATTTAAATGTTTTAGAGCAAATTGTTTATCATCCATCTAGAGTAATACACTTAATATTTTAATAAACATTGCTATTGATTGTTCTTCACTGACATTTCTCCCCTTATGGCAATGACGCTGTCATATTTGACTGTAGAATTGGTGCCCACAAATTGCCAGAGTACTCCTCTATTCTGGACTACGTGATGAAAAATACACATAAGTAAAAGCCCACCTTGTTGACTTTCTGGAGTAAAATAATTAGTGACCTGTATATTACAGTATAAGACACACAAAATGTTGATAATGAAACAGTGCATCCAAAAATATGTAGCAGTGAAATGTAACTATACTTGTCTAAAGATAAACTGCTGTGGTTAAACTAAAGAATCTGTGATTGCATAACAAAAAAATAAATGATATATGACTTCAAAAATGAGCCTAACTCGAAATACGAATCTCAATGTGCACAAAGATTTTACTAAACTAACCAAATTAGCCAGAATGGACCATGGAACTAGAGTAGCATCTGGAATGCAAGGGAAACAACCAGATGCCCTTATTATGTCAGCAATACAAAGGAAAAAAAGAGTAATTGTAGTAAACTTTCAATTTAATGTAGTGTTTATCTGATCCTCATTTAATTACAGGCACCCTTTGGACAGATTCTGTATTATGATCAATAATGTAAATGTAGAAATATTATATCCCTGTCCACCAGCAGCAACTCCTACCTGCAAACATTATAGATGGGATGATATCTCATGTCTTTAAAAAATACTTACAAACACTAGCATCATGTGACCTCACAGTATTAGTGGTAGCTTGGTACGTAATATGAAATATAACCTACTTGAAATCCTTAGCTGTACTTGTTAAGAAATCATTTCTGCTATTTATGTTTCCGAAGACTGATGTTAAGCTCTAGTGTTTCAGACCTTTCAGCCTCAGTTATACTCGGTAGCTGAACTTATCCTAAAAGATTCCATTGAACTTAACTGATAAACTGAGAAGAGTATAGCAGTGTAAGGGGGAGATCTTCCCTTCTTAATCTGGTGGCATTTATGAAGATGTAGCATTGATACTGGGTAAGGAACTTAACTGCATATTCCTCTTACATAGAATTTGAAAAGGCATTCAGCATTATCCTTCACAAGGTCATCACAATTAACTCATTCCACTCTTCTTTAATGGTTATGTAGTTCACTGGGTAATAAGACCATTCCTGTTTCGTCTGTTTTTTTCCCAGATAAATATGAGTAGAGCATTAGCATTCTTGTCTCACAGTGCTTCATTTTCTGTTTTGTTCCTCAGTTGGAGTGGTTTTCCTATCTGTGCCTGCTTATGTTTTAATTAGGTTCTGTGGTTTTCAGCCATATCACAAAAACATTACTTTAGATGAATAGACAGTCCTCCAAATTTGCTATCGGGTTTACGTGGGTGTGGGTATATGTTTTGCAGTGGATTGACATTCCTTCCAGGATTATTTTTGACCCTGAAGTAGATAAAAAGGATACTATAGATTGAATATTGATGACTGCAAGCTTCAGAATATGATTACATCAACTAAGAAAATAAAATTGTCTGCTTGAACAAAATCATTACTTGATGAGATCTTAATGTGCTGTCTGTCAATGCCACTTAATTCAGTATTTTCAAACTTGGGGTAAACTTGCCAGTGGCTGGTGTCAATGTAGATCTTTTTAGAGTCCTTCCTTAGGGATTTTGATGGGGTATGCCAAATGCATTCAGTACTTGGTGGGTTCCAGGTCACTGGGTGCTCCTGGTTGGAGCTTGTTTTTCTCTATGTGTAATGGCAATTTTTAGAGTGACAAAAAAGTGCAGTTTAAACAGCCTTAAGAAAAGAAACAGTTTGTGTAAGAATAAGCAATATATATCATGTATCGCAGGCTCAGAGCAAAAGTGCATTGGTGTTGCAGAGTTGTATAATTGACTACTGTCTCTGAATCATTTGCATTCAGTGTCATTAAGGAGCTTTTTGAAGTCCAACAGGGATTCATTGCATCTTATTAAAGGAGGAACTTTGTTCCATAATACAGGACCTAGTCTGGAGAAAGCACATTCACCCATACCAGCTTTAGTAGAAAGTCTACTAAGAGAAATTATATAATCTTGAAGTTTTCAAAGGAGTATGCTTGTTCCCCTAATGAGGAGTAATCATTTTAAAGAAGAGCAATAACCTTCTTTTATAATTTTATATATCAGGATGCTTGTTAAGTCGGTTGATCTCTCCATGACTGGAAACGAGCACTACAGATCTGAGTATCTTATTTCATGTAGTCTAATTTGTAATTTGTGTATTATAAGCAGAGTGAAAAATCATTATGGGTTGGCCATATTCTAACTTGGGGGAAAAGTACATTTTTGTCCAGGGCCATTCTAGCTATTGAGGAGAGCAGCTGTGAAGCAGCAGAGTTTCAGTTGATAAAGAACTTTCTTAATGATGCAGTTTGTTTGGGTATGGAAGTTAAGGCAGGGGATCCAGTGTGAGGCCTTAGTACTTTTATTCAGAGACAAAAGTGATGCTGTTATTTTTATTGCCATAGGCAGTGATAACTGTCAGTTGGGATTTTTGTGGGATGGTGAATAGTATAACATTAGTTTTACTTTAGTTAATTAGAAGTTTATTAAAGGCATTTGCTAGAAAAGGACTGTCAAAGCTAACATTGTAAGGCAGGTGAGCATTTATGTGCTTGAAGTAGGAGGATATCAGTGTATAGCATGATATTTAGTTTGGCAAGCTTCTCTGTAAGGTCATTAATGAATAAAGAAAATAGTACAGCTCCCAGCACTGACCTTTGGCAAACTTTTTTTTTTTAATTTCTCCATGTCTTTTGGGTTTCTGATACCATGATGGGAATGGACCCCATTCTTAAGTTAAAGTATGATTAAAGTTCATGAAATTAGTACTGTTACAATCTTTGATATTAGCCAGAAGTGCTCTTTGCAGCACCCACAATGTGCCCAGTAATAACTCTTCCTACAATTCATAAGGACTTACATGCATCGGTAACATATCCAAGTATGATTTTAAATTCTTTTTTATGAGACCCATTGCTCCTACTACTGTCGGAACTGTCTGGGTATCCTTCTTCCACATTGCCCTCATTTCTGCCTGCAAATCCTGGTATTTTATGACTTTGTGTCTCTGTACGTAAGACACTGTAGTCACTAATGTAGCAATTTCAATTACCAGTGCTATTTCTGTTTTCTTTTCATGGACTACTATATCTGTTTTTCTCACATCTGTTTTTTGAACTGTCAGTAATGGATGATCCCATGTGATATAAACTTCATGATTTTCTGTAATGTTTTGTGGCTCATGTTTCCAGCATTTTTCAGCTACTTCAGTTTTATAATGTTTGCACAATCCCCAATGCAACAGTCTTGTCACAATATTATGCCTTTCAGTATACAGTCCTGCCATTAGTATATCACAACCAGTAACAAGATGTGCAACTGCTTCCAATTCTGTTTTACAAAACCTACATTTTTCTCTTTCTTCTACATGTTCAATGGACTTTGTAAACCAACATATATGTAGTCCACTATCTTGAGTCGCCAATATTAACCTTTCGCCTTTTGGTTTAAATTTACTTCTCCTTAACAATTCGTATGTTCAGTCCTGATCAACATGCAACTGTGCTTATGCATTTTTCACATTTCTTGCCTTTCATCTGATCCTTCGCCTTATAGTCTTTCTTTTGTTTTTTGCCACATTCAGTTGCTACCTGATTTTTATCTGCTTGTGGTTTGATCTACATTCCCACTTTACACCGATATGCTTCTGTATAACAAAGCAGGGAAGTCATCTTAGACTTATTCTATTCATGTTTCAAAACTTTCACTACGTTTGTGAGGTCAGCAGATGTGTATGCAGTCCCACGATTGCAGATGTATACATGTAATCAGTTTAGAGGATGCGCATACCTTCTTCAGAACGAGGAATATATATTGTTGGTATATACTTCTTCTTTTTCTTTCAGCTTTTCCCTGTTAGGGGTTGCCACAGCGGATCACCTTGTCCGCTCATGATTGGCAATGGAGTTTTACAGTGTCGAGTTGCCAGCCCGGCGCCCAACCTTCCACAGAAGGCACACACACACATGCACTCACACCTAGGGCCAATTTAGAGTGTCCAATCCACCTACAGCATGTCTTTGGGATGTGGGAGGAAACCGGAGCACCCGGAGGAAACCCACACAACCGCAGGGAGAATATGCAAACTCCTCACAGAAGGCACCCCAGCCGAGGATCGAACCAGAGAACCTCTTGCTGTATATTCTTGGTATATACTGATTTTTATAAATCATTTGATAAGCATGAAGCGTCCTTCTTGTTTTCCTTTCCAACTGATCCAACACTTTTTGGGGCCAGTCATTCACTACAAACTGTAAGTTAGGACAAGAAGAGCAAATTGGCTTATAGCTTGGACTTTATTCCTAGATTTCAGTGCTGTTTTCAGTATTAATTTTAGTATTCTAAAATATTGCTTACTAAATTTTATTCATATCTCTTCATGTTTTATTGTTGATCCTTCATCAGTTCCCAAATATTTATACACTCCCTCTTGCTTAAGTTCTTCTATATCACATTCCTGTCCCAGACTGATATTTTCTTGGTGCTGTAGCTTTCATGCTTTAAAGGTTGCTTTTGCACATTTATCAAGACCCAATGACATTCTTATATCTTCTGAAAAAGTTTGACCACTTGCAGTTTTGCTTTCACTTCCTTATCTGATGAACCATGCAGTTTTAAATCATCCACAAAGGGAAGAAAAGAAGTCTTTACACCTGGCTTTTTTCTGGGAGCCAAATTGTAGCTGTGACCTAATCTGTTAAGTTGACATTTTAATGGATTAAGGGCAAGGCAAAAGAATAGCGATGACAGAGAGTCACCTTGGAGTATCCCCCTTTGAATTTTTTATACCTGGAATAATAACTTGTCCTTTATCATTGGTTTGCTACTGTTTCATGGTCACTGTAATGTAATCAATCAGTGTAGGGTGTATCTTATATAGTTTTAAGTACTGTTTTTATCCATGAATGTGGGATACTGTCAAATGCTTATTTGTAGTCTATCCATGCCATACTTAGATTCTTCCCCTTTTTACAGTTCACCACTCTGACTTTATTAAACAACAAATAATCCTTTGTTCCATATAACTTTCGCTTGTTACCCTTTTGTTCTATTGCCATGCTTGAGTTTTCTTATAAATGACTGTGAAGTCGTTTAGCATCAATTCCAATGTATAGTTTGTACGCCATCGGAAGGCAAGTTATTGGTCTGTAGTTTTTAGGATAGCTTGCAGTTTTGCTCTTAAGTAGGATTATTGTTTTTCCTGTTGTTATCCAGGCCGGTGTCTGTTCGGGGTGCACATATACATAGTTCTTACTCCTGGCTAAATCTTCATGTAAAGATGTTAATACTTTTAGCCAGAAGTTAGGTACTGCATCTGGGCATGGGGTTTTCCATTTAAGAGCTTTTCTTAACTTTGTTTCAATCTCTCTGGCTGTTACTGCATCCCATTTCATATCCTGTACATTTGAACTTCTTATTCTTTCTTTTGGTTCTTCTACCAATTTAGCATCTTTGTTATGTTCCACTGGATCTTCATCGATATTTCTCTATGTATCTATTTCTTCTTTTTTTTTGGTGGTATTTCAAGTCCTTTTGCCTTGTTTTCCAATTCTCTATAACATTTTTGGGTCATCGGTAAAATTGCTTATTTTGTACTTTTCCTTTATATTTATCTGCATATCTTAGTAGTTTTTCTGCTTGTGCTGATATTTTTAGTTTATTATTTGCGATAGTTCAAGATAGATCCTGATCTTTTCTGATACTGCACATTGCTTTTATCACATCTATCCTGAGTATTTTTGTTGATGATCTATTCCCTCTTCTATACTCTTACAACAGTGACACTTCTTGCCTTAATTGCTTTATGGTTTTCTCTGTTCGATACTTCCATGATGGCAATTGATTTCTCTCCTTCCTTTCCCTTACTGTCCTGTGTTTTTGCTGTAAGACTTTATCTGTTATTAATTTAGCTGCACAGTAGTATATCCTATCTACTTCTGTTATATCACATTAATTCCTTTGACAGTCCTAATTACTGTGTTCATTTGTTTTATCAAACTTTTAACTTTTTGGGCTTTATTGACTTTCTGTTGTCTTTTTCTTTCATTGATCTTAATATGTCTGTCTATCTCTATTAAATCAAGCAACTCTTCTTTTAGATTGTTTTCTTCTAAACTGAGTGCACATTCTTTGTTCTCAATTTCCTGCAGGCATTCTGTAGAAAGTTCCAGAGCATCTTCCTCTGCCACATTCTCTTCAGTTTCATCCTGTCATTCATATGGGAACTCACTGCATATTGACTGAGTCAGAGTTGCCACAGTTTCCTGTTCTTTCCCATTTGTACTCGTTTCTTGTGGAAGGTTCCAAAGTATCTTCATATGGCAACTGGTCAGATGTTTCCTGCTCTACTGGTTCTCCTTAATTTGGGGATGTATTCTCTAGACTGCTGTGATATTATCAGAGTTAGATTTTCTACATTAAGTCCTTCATTTTGTGTATTTCATAACATCTGTAACATCTGTTTCTACTTCTTTAACTTCTGCATTACTAATCCTCTTTTCTGCTTTTCTTCTTTTCTTCTTTTTCTTATTTTTTGTATTGTAAAATGTTCCATGTCCGGATGCCTTTGTATTTCTCTTTAAATATCTCTGGTGCTGCTCTGTTTGTATTGATTAGTTTTGCTTTCTCCTTTGATTAAATATTGCACCATATTAAATGTCTTTATCTTTCCCATGTCCATATTTCTTCTTCAGATATCTCCTGCTCCTCCAGTTTCTCCTTACTTGGGGGACTCATTGTGCCATCATACAGTGATATAACCTGTGTTAGAGTTTCTACACTAAATCCTTCACTTCGCTGGTATTCCATAACTTCAACTCTGATTTTTTAACTTCTACTTTACTAATCTTCTGTTCTGTGTACCCTCTTTGTTATCTTATGTTCTGTATTATGAAATTTTCCATATCTGAATGCCTTTGTCTGTATTTCTCTTTGAATATCTTTGGGGCTTCCTTTTTTTGTGTTGATTAATTTGGCTTTCTCCTTTGCATAAATATTGCACCATATCAGATCTCTCTTTCTTTCCCATGTCCATATTTATTTTTTATACCTTTCAAAGGTCTGTGGATTTTGTTTTTTTATTTTCACACTTACTCATTTCTTTTTCCAAAGGCCCTCAGTTTCTTGGTCTATGTAATGTTTTTCATAAATCTGTTTTATTTATGAACACAACTTTTTATTTGAAGCTTCTGACAGTTTTTCTTGAAAATGTATTTTTCTTTCCTCTAATTTATGTCTCAGTCTTTTTTGTATATCTTCTGTCTGGAAATTCTGGGATTCTTGCATAATAATAACAATACATAATTTCTTTCTTATCCTCAGTAGTCCACTCTGTCATCTTTATGGCTATTTTTTGGCCTATAAGTTTTTTTTTTTATTTTTGTGGACTACTACTTCCTTCTACAATGGGGGCATCCAGCCGATGTAGGAATGTTTCCACATGTTGAAGCTTCTACACTGCCATTTTTTCCAGTCCTGGCAGGAGTGCTCCTACCAGGATTGGGCACTTTTTTTATCCAGGGTCTTGTGCACCCACCTCTCTTTTTTTATTTTTTTAACCTACTTCTTTCCATAATGTATGCTATATAAAAACAGCCTATATGTCAGTGTTGTCTTGGTGAGATTTTGTGAAAAACAGGGTCCACTTTGTGAAGGTACTCACCAAGACTTGAGGATGAATTCAGTTCCAGCAATACTACTCTCCTTTGCTTGCTGACTTATCTCTCCATTTGGACCAATTCATTTACAGTAATACTACTCTGCCTTGCTTGCTAACTTTTCTCTCCATTCGTACCCCTTCTGTGTTAAGTAACCCATGGGTGGTAAGCTAGTTGTTGTAGTGTTCTTGAAATGTCTTACTACAGAGATAGCTATTGAATTATTTAATACTAGTTTGGCCAAAGCTGAATGTTGCCAGTTTGGAGAGAAGTGTATTGCAGTTAGCTGTTTCAAATGCCACTGTCATATCTACAAATGTTCCACTTGTTGAAAGTCCCTCATTGATACTACTATAGATGGTATGTGTGGCAGAAAGTGGTAGTGCTGAAACCATATTGTCTGTCTAACATGTGTTCATAGCTTTTTATAATAACTGTTTGTATAAGAGCCTTTCGGAATTTTTTTGAATAACACTGCTTTATTGACGGAGCAATGTGCATACAAAAAAAAAACGAACACACAAACATATTGAGCATTTCCATCCTTAGCCTTAGAAATAACACATATGGTTGTCACCTCTTGCAAGGCTAAAAACCAGACCAAAGCCATGACACCTGCACTACCTGTGACTCTGCCCAGCCCAACCCAACCCATCTCCATACCTGTTTTGTGATGTAAATGCATACATCATTAGAGCAGAACATCCCGTTTTTTTCTTAGCGAATCTACTTCAGGTTAGTCTTTTTTTTAAATATCTTGGACTGACTTTAGCAATGTTTTTTTTTTTTTTTTTTTTTTACAAACACTGGAATTCGCTTCAAGCTGCTAAGCAGAATATTGGAATTTGTCCAGACTACCAGAGAATCATCCTGATGTCCGGATAGTCCGTAAAAATAACATAGGTGGTAAGCCTTGTAGCACAACGTGCAAAACAGTCATTATCAGTTCCTATTATGTCTTTAAACCAAGACTGGAGCGAGGACCCAGATCTGCAGCTTGCCTTTGATGACTCTCAGGTACTTCAGATTCTGAAGCTGTTCTGCCCATAATTGCCAGTTCTGGGCTACCCTAGCATTAAGTTATTTAATTCTTCTGTACTAATCCCATTTCAAGGTCCCTGATTTCTCACATAATTGCAGACACCTGTCAGACATGTAAGGAAGCATGAGGTTTGCAGTATCTAGTAATATTAGTAATATTCTTTTTCTCTGCCAAATGACTAAGTATATTAGCTGTTTATACCTAGTTTTTTCTCACAGTCCCAAATGACAGTTCAGCAAAAATATCACTTTAGTTAGCTCATACTGAGCCCCTGAGATTCTCATCATTAGGATGTGCATTTGTAACTTGTAATTCTGTAATACTGGGCAGTCCCAGAAAATGTGCTCACAATTAGCCTCCTGTGTTCCATTACATCAACAACAGTTAACTCTATACTGTTGGAAAAATGTTGTTTAATTTTGCAGGGGTGTAACAACATCTGTGGATACATCTGCAGCAAGATGATATGAATCTTCAAGCATATTTATGTCCACTGATGAGGGCTGATCATAACCTGTAACTGCTTTTCCCAGGGATGTCTTAACTCCTTGAGTCCCTAGTCAAGTCTTTCAACAGGGCTTTGCAGCCTCTTCTGAATACCGCTTTCAGACATGATTGCATAGTTCATGTTTCTAGTAAGTATATTACCACTTTTGGCATCTTCTCTTTCAGCTCCCTTAACCTCCTTGTATATTGCGCAGTTGATCCTTAATAGGGTAAGTAACAGTGGTCTGGCAGCTTATATTATACCCTAGCCTCCTCCCATAATGGTAACTTATCTTCTGCCATCCACTTCTCCCACTAGAGTAGCTCTTCCGGTTATCCAGCCTTCATCTTGCTAGCCCTGAGAGAATTCACGTTCAATGTGCCACCCAGTCTGGGCCCATTTGGCATGACTTCTTCCTGTCCATGTTAGAACTCTTAAACTGAGATCCTTCGGGCCGCTAGGGTAGCATGGCTGTTGACAGGCCCAAGCAGCCACAGCCTGGATCAGGCAATGCTCAAATCCCACATCTACTTTGTTTCTGGACAAGCTCATAGGTACTGGGGCATGTTGTTAAGCTGGTGAAAGGTGTAGTAATCAAAGCTGCATAGCTTCAAAATATGATAGCCCTAGCCCTCCATGACTAGCCAGTAGCATTAGTTTCTCCTAACTAATCCTCACCTGCTTTTCATCTCATATCCATTTCTTATGCTCCCTATCTATTGCTATCCATAGCTCTTGCCTGTGGTGTATAGAAGTAAGCCTGTCCTATATACAACACCAGTGGTACTATAACATTTTTTATAATTTGTACTATGTTATCTAAGTCAAGATTCATAATCTTTGCATTTCATATCAGTTTATAGATTTTTCTCTTGGTGTTCTCCCACATGTCCATTGGTGCTCTGATGAAATTCTTATTATCCATAAATATTTAATCTTATGTTCTCACTAGTATGTACAGTTCTGCACAAGTTCAAAGGTGGTTTAGGTGTTTACTGCCACTACTTTAGTCTTATCTTCATGTATCTTATAACCATAAAGAATTGGAAGTCATTTAGCAGGCTGAACACCAAGGGAATTTCTCTCCCTGGATCTGTTAAATACACTCTCACATACATCGTCTGCATAAAGTGAAGTTTTCTGCAAACTTCCCCCATGAGAAAATAAAAATAAAAAATACAGGTCTCCTTTGATAAAGGCATGATGAGAGATATGAGTATCAACTCTTAAGGATATACAAGTGTTCCATCTCAAAGACTTCTGAATACACAATGACCTTTTACTTATTTTTCAGGTCTTTTTTAATGCACTCAGGCCACTGAAAGAGCAAAGCTTGTCATACTTCCATTTAGTAGAATCTGGCCTTACTTGCCAAAATGCATTACTAAAGACCTGTAAAATAAGTAAAGGATGCTACTTCATAATATGATACTATTTTTACCATAGTTGATTTAGGACGGTACCGTAGTTTAACCGTATTATACAAATAATCAAGGTTGAAGTGAACTCGCAAACAAAAGTAATTTTTTCATCATACAGTTTGTATACTTCATGTAGCATATGTGAAGCTTTTCTCACTGGACCTCCACTGAAATAGGCTCTGCCCAGTTGAAGTTTCCCTGTTATCAAAAAGAAGTAAGTAAACAAAGTTCTGCTACTCACATTATGGTAAGTCCCTTTTGCCTTCCTGCCCCATATCTCATTCCACTAGGGCAGTGGCTTCCTCAGGAGCTTTTCACAAGGGAATAGATGCCAGGTCTATCTTGGAAGCCGGTATGTGGTCGGCTGTACATACCTTCACCAAACACTACAAAATTCACCAAACACTACAAAATTGATGCCTTTTCCAGGTCCAGGACTGCCTTTGCTAGACGATCCTATCTGGACTGCTAGACAGCTCACCTCCTTAGTAGCCAACCACCTGTTCCTCTACCTCCTTCAGCTGTGGGAATCGCCTATATATCAGGAATACTGCAACAGTGATTTCAGTAAGGACATAGTACAGATGTGTAAGAAATTAGCATAAGAATAAACATCGTACTGATCACTGCATTCTTTCCCACCCTCCTTCCCCTCTTTTCTGGCTTACTGCAACCCTCTTTTTCTCCCTCTTAGCTTTAACCTCTACTCTACTCCATGGAAACAGGGGAAGTCACTTACCTATTCAAGTTATACTTCTCCTAGATGACTGGTCTGCCTCTTTGAGTAGTCGTCAGGCCACTAGCTTGGAGATGGTCTGAGGTACATGCTCATACATCTGTTTGTATACCCCTACGCATATGAGCTGAGGTCTTTAGCTCAAGTATTTGATCGTGAAGATATTTCTTTCCTTGAAGAACTGAAGGGGCACATGCCAGCAGTTTTTATATGAGCGCTTACTCCATCAAACATCAGTACATTGGCATCATTGTCCTTATTGGGAGAAGAGGGCAGCTGTAGAAAAAATGGCCAAACCACTGCAGACTTTTTTTTTTGTGAGTAAAACCATATGCAATTTACTACAACAGTAAACTCTCCTCAAAGATGTACTGCTGTAGTTAGTACCTCATCCAGCTATACTTTCCAGAGATGGACCTTCTGCATGACCGTTTAGCAAGTGCCGGCTTATTTGGCACAAGAGGTTCCATGCAGTTTCTTTTTACAAAAAGGATGGGTACATGCCTTAGGTTAAAAAAATGGCAAACCCAATATATGCATTTGATCTTTTCTGTCATTGAAAATTTGCCAATGTACAAGAAAGCCAGTGTTGTCACTACAGCAGTATGACATTTACATCTTTGTTGTAGCGTTGTATGTTGGTCTTTACACCTAGGATCACAGTCAGATGAATGCATACACAAATATCCTTGATAATTTACTGGTAATTTTGTTAGTGTATTGGTCACTTTCAGAAGCATCCTTGCTTTACAGTGTACATCATTTCTTGTTATACTCCTCATGTTAAAGTTACAAGTGAGTTAATAAAAAATGAAGATTAGTGTAGTTTCTTTGATTTTTAGTCTCGCTGTTTACTCAGTTTTTCTCCATAGTCACACCCACAAAGTGATGTTTTAGTAGGTGCTGTACTAGCTAATGATTTACTTATGACTACAAAGAATCATGGATAAGAAAGGAAATTTACCTCTTTGGCGAACTACCTACTTACATTGTGGTTTCACTACTACATCATGACGTGTTAATTTTCAGTGTAAGGTGTTTCACCTGCAGGAACTAGTTGACAATATGTCTTCCTAGGAAGTAAGAAACCACTACTGATGCATTTATCATGGAAATACTGTAGACTATACATAAATGTAAGAAGTGAGTCATGGAAATACTGTAGACTATACATAAGTTTAAGAAGTGAGCCATTGTGGGTCAAGTCTTTCATGGTTGTTGTTGTGACTTTTGGCTTTTCCCGGTTAGGGGTCGCCACAGCGGAACTCCGGTCCGCTAATGATTGGCAGTTTATTTTTACATACTGAGTTGGCAGCCCTGACGCACAACCTTCAATGAAAGTACGCCCATTCATGCATGTCTCCACGCAGAAGACGCTCTAACTGAGAGTCGAACCGGACAGCGTCTTACTGTGAGGCGACAACGCTACCGCAGTACCACCACAAGTCTTTCATGGTGTAACTGCATTATTTTCAACAGTGAGAAAAAATTTAGGGGACCATCCTTATCAACAAAATAAAATTTGTAAGCAACACACTTTTGCATTAAAAAACTATATAAATTGGCATAGTTATGGTAAGGAGGTTAGATCCAACTCCAAAGATTTTTTTCTTAGACTTGCTGCAGTACGTGACCAATACACTTTAAGAAATGGTTGGAGTTGGAGTTCACCAACAGTTTATTGCACCACAAAATAAAAGAAACATAATCGCTTTTGTTATATAAAATACATAACTTCATCAGATAAAAGCCAGCATTCAAATGGGCATATATATATATATATATATATATATATATATATATATGGATTCACTTCATAACCTCGAAATACTGAAATCACGAATTTCAGTATCTCGAGGCTATAAAGCCGAAAAGTAAAAACATCGCATAATCAAAATAGAAAATACCGACGCCCAAATAAACGAAAAGAGGTAACGGCATTACATATCATAATATCGAAACTGAGGAAAATACCTTTAATCGACGCAACTGAAATACAGAAAGTAATCATCCACACCTAAAATGTGCAAATGTGCATTGTTTATACAGAAAGCACGGCTTCCAATCATACTTGGTAAGGAATACCGTATATATAATAAGGCAAGATGAATGCAAACAACCCGTACTGTACATCTGCTACCACTCTCCTGAATATTAAACGAACGTAATAGTTTCCACTGCTGCTACTTTACAGATATATAATGCCGTAACTGAGGGTGGAATAAATTATATGTACTGCCAGAAAACCTTTAAAGGAAGTGTGAACACAGTAGCATACACGCTACGAAGTAAAGACCAGTTGACAAACTATATACATATTCTATGCCAGTTACATTTTAAGGAGTCTAGCAATTGACATCAGAAAGTCTATTGGAGAGTACGTCTGCCTATTTCGTAGTATATTCTCAAACTGAGCATGCCTTTTAACAACGTTACGCCGTTTAGGAGATGGAGCAGCTCCACAAGTCATTCTGACACGTAGTTCTTCAACTCTATCCTGTTCTCTCGCCAACACGGTCATCAGTATTGTCAAGTCACACGCTCTATGACCTAGTAGCGACTTTAATCTACGATGCCATGCTTCTACACTATTCTGTGTACGTGGTAGAAATAGAGTGTTCAAATCATGTACATTCCAAAACGATGCTGGAAATAATGGTGGAAAGCGTGTACATGCTGTACTTCTAGTGCAGAATTTCCTCAACTTCCCTAAGACATACCAGTCTGAAAAGTATTGTATTAACGATTTTCCCTCTGCAGGAAATATCTCTTTAATAGCCATGAAACATGACAACACATCACTTTCGGGTACAAATGCCAATGCAACCAAACACTTCACATGAAGTTGGAAACTCATATTAGTGTTATATAAGTGTGATAAACCTAACTGTTGCACCTTCCTCCAAACATTTTGCCCAAAGTGAAACAGGCAACCTTTTGACAAAACACCTTGCATATTCAAATGTACACTTCTCTTGGCGGCGATTTCAAAGTCACTTAATATATATTTCAATTGTAGTTCTAAACCTTCCTTATTCAGCAGGTTTAAAACACAACTCCACATAAAGTTGTAGGCTTTCAATGTCTTTTTCGTCATTAGACAAAATAATAAGGGCACACTTTTGTGAAATCCACCATAATGCACTAGGCCATGGATACTATATAGTTGTCGACAAATAATCCCATTATAAAAGTATGTACCATCCACTAACCATATTGTCGCAGTGCTTAGATCAACTAGATTCTGCTGTGTAGTGAATACAACGACGTTTGTGTCAGTGGTAGTATCACACATTCTTGTAGTTATAAAGGGACCACTCTTCGTTGGATAGTCAGAGATATTTATATCATTTATGCAGAATACTTTATCTTTCCCTACATGTTTTCTACATATCCTACCTACATGCTGGATAAGAGCTTTCCGTGTTGGAAGGCTTGGTGTTACATCAGCGGAAGTTGACGCCAACACATCATCAACCACAATACAAGGGTTATCCCAGGACACTCTGGATCGTACCCGTATATCATCACATACCCTGTATTTTCCATTTCTGTGGGATCACCTCCATGGGAATGTTGCACCGTTTTCTGTAACCTTTCACCATCTGGAACACTAATGGTAATCGCTCTACCTTTACATTTCATAGTCTGTTTCCATTTGCAGCACCAGTATGTCTTTTCTTCAACTACTTTTTCATGATGCATTACGAATCCATCTAAAAGCAGGACATATCTTCCCTTTTGTGAGCTTATAGGCCGATACACCGCTCCTAATGTGCCTGGAGCATTTTCAGTCATTTTGATAACAGCAGCCATTCAGTGTATTGAAATATGTACAATAGAACTACCGTTCGACATTTACATGTATTTTACAACGGTCGACATTTCAAATTTCGCGGTTTCTTTTGTTCGATATTTTGTTATTTCGGCTTTATAGCCTCGAGATACTGAAATTCGTGATTTCAGTATTTCGAGGTTATGAAGTGAATCCATATATATAATATATATATATATATATATATATATATATATATATATATATATATATATATATATATATATATGACTTGCGTTATCACATGACAAACACCAATTAATGAATTAAAGCAATGATGTATAAAAACAGTTACGAACACATATAACCAGTAGTAGATTCCCCAGAAAAAACATATATATTTATTTATGAAAATAATACATAAATAGGAATGTGAAAAAACACATTTTAAAACCAACTAAAAATGTAAATATGTGTGTATAGGTCCATTAAAACATATTTATGTATATAAATCTATGCTATCTCAGTTCTTCCTTCATTTTTAACACACATCCTATAGATGCAATTTCATTTAAACCTGGTAACCCCACTGCATCCAGGTGCAAAATCCAGTACAGCTCACGGTTCTCCAAGAGCAATTGCCAGGGACCACCTCTTATATTCTTTTGCACTTGTTCAATTATAATGAACTTAAAGTCGTGTTCAGGGAATTCCAGAATATGTCTATATAGGCCATTGGTAGTTTTTTCCTCCGTATATCATAATTGTGCTCATAAATACGTTGCTTCAACATCCACTCCGTCTTGCCAATATAAAAAGCAGGACAGGCCTGGCACAATGCCCCATATACAGCTCCAGAACTTTTACAATTGTAATGCCCCTTGACTCTAAAATTATACCCATTGATAGCAAAAAGCTCATCCACATTGATGGCATTTCCCACATGGATACATGTACCTATTTTTTAAATCATTGTGTTGTTTACCAGCTTTTTCTACCAATTTTTTTATGTTCAAACCCCTTTTCCATACTATAACTGGTTTATTACTAATTCTAGATCTAATCTCCTCATCTCCCAACAAAACCTTGCAATTTTTTGCTAGAATCTCCTGGATTGATTTAAAGTCCATGGAGAATCTGGTTATAAAGGACAATTTGAAGCTGGTATTAGTAGTAGTAACTGTACTCCCCCTATTTACTAGAATAGTTGAATTTTCCTGTACTTACATTATAGTCATGACCATTTTCATCAAGAATGGGGGAACAGAACCCAGATCTTCTCTTGTCCATTACTTCTCTTTTAATAAGTACATGTAATTCAACTGTTCTAGTAAATAGGGGGAGTACAGTTACTACTACTGATACCAGCTTCAAATTGTCCTTTATAACCAGATTCTCCGTGGACTTTAAATCAATCCAGGAGATTCTAGCAAAAATTGGAAGGTTTTGTTGGGAGACGGGGAGATTAGATCTAGAATTAGTAATAAACCAGTTATAGTATGGAAAAGAGGTTTGAACATCAAAAACTTGGTAGGAAAAGTTGGTAAACAACACGATGATTTAAAACATAGGTACATGTATCCATGTGGGAGATGCTATCACTGTAAATACATCAATGTGGGTGAGCTTTTTGCTTTCAATGGGTTTAATTTTAGAGTGAAGGGGCATTACAATTGTAATAGTTCTGGAGTTGTATATGGGGCATTGTGCCAGGCCTGTCCTGCTTTTTATATTGGCAAGACAGAGCGGATGTTGAAGCAACGTATTTATGAGCACAATTACGATATACGGGGAAAAATACTGCCAATGGCCTATATAGACATATTCTGGAATTCCCTGAACACGACTTTAAGTTCATTATAATTGAACAAGTGCAAAAGAATACAAGAGGTGGTCCCTGGCAATTGTTCTTGGAGAACCGTGAGCTGTACTGGATTTTGTGCCTGGATGCAGTGGGGTTCCCAAGTTTAAATGAAATTGCATCTACAGAATGTGTGTTAAAAATGAAGGCAGAACTGAGATAGCATAGATTTATACACATAAATATGTGTTAATGGACCTATACACACATTTTTACATTTTTAGTTGGTTTTAAATTCATATTTATGCATTATTTTCATATATATATATATTTTTTTTTAACTGTTTTTATACATTTTATACATTGTTGCTTTAATTCATTAATTGGTGTTTGTCATATGATAATGCAAGTCATATATATGTGCCCATTTGAATGTTGGCTTTTATCTGATGAAGTTATGTATTTTGTATAACGAAAGCGCTTATGTTTCTTTTATTTTGTGGTGCAATAAATTGTTGGTGAACTGCAGCTCCAACCTTGCCTTCTGTGTGGTTAAAACATTTGTGCTTTTCTGTGGAATCTATACTTTAATACATGCCAGACCTATTTGAGATATTGCCACATTTGTATGCAGTAAATATTGTTGTTATGACACTTACAGTGAGATGGTCTACGGAGCTCCAAAGTATTTGAATTTTGTCAAGGATGAGTACATGACATGTTCAAGATAACAGGTGTAGTTATATATGCAGAATATATCTTCATTATGTTTGTATGACATGACTAGAAATAATATACATTTTTCTAGAAAAGGAATATTTCCTGAGACAGAAAATGCTGCACCTCAAGATATCCCAGTACTAATTGAGCAAAATGGACTAGAACTTCAAAACAGAGCTGATTTTATGCTTTTACATCTAGAATTAAAGTGTGAGAGTAATGTGTGCTTTAGAATTTTTCGTAATTCCACAAAGATGATAGTAGGAAATGTCAAACGATGCTTGAAATATTGCCAGCTAAAGGCTTTAGTGTGGTGGTCTGAAAAACTTCGTAAAATTCAGTTTGAATAAAGAATGTGTGTATATAACCTTTGCTCAAGGTAGAAAGTGCCATACTTGCCCAGAATAAATCTGCTTTGAGTTGGTATTATGGTAGAATTAAAAATGCATAAAAAAGAAATTTTGTGTAAATGTAAGGATGTTAGCCCCAAAAATCTATGTAACCATTGGGTGTTTGTCAGAATGGTCAAGTACTATAGCTAGGGTGAGGCAAAAAGTGGCAAATGCCTTGGGTGCAGTGAGTTGTGGGGCTGGATTGGCCAATCCTGATCACTCTAATGCATACCAACTTTTAAAAGCTGGTATTGCATTTGTAGTCAAATCTGAGTGCTGTAGAGTTTTGTGTGTGGTCTAAACTGTAGCAAACAATGTAGCAAGTAGTCTGCTGCAGTTTAAAAGTATTTATTTTTAGTAAAAGCTGAGAACTATAGCACTGTGTGTGTGGGATAAGCTAATTGTAGCAACTGGTTGTTACATTTCCTTACAGTGTGAGGAAGGAGGGTTGGGGGCAGGGTACAGAAATGGGACCTGACTGGCTCCTGTATTTCAGGAGCTCCAGGTACCTGATTGCAGACTTTTTTTGTTCCTCCATTAAAGAGCTAGGTCAGGAGAAAGGGAGACGCGTTGTGTGTCTGGCCACCTGGCATTCTTTCTTTTTTTTTTTGCTCTTTATTTATTAGGGCTGAGAGGTGGGGCTCTACTTCATGGGACCAGCATGACACTGGTTGAACCATCTACATAAACAGCACAGGCAACTGAGGATGAGCTTCCAGCGTCCATGAGGTGTTTATTTAGACTTGGAGGTATATCACAAGACATGCGGAAAGACAGACTAGGTTGTATTGCATACCCTTTTCTAGTTATGCATGCATACACACACACATACACGCACACGTGTGTGTATAGTAACACACATTACATTACTTGAACCACTTTAAATTAATCTTGGATGTTTCTTCGCCTTCAGAATTGACACAGATTACAATTGATAAGGTGCTTAAAAGTCTTAAAACTCTGATGCAAGGCGGATTCTAAACTTTAGGTCACTAAAAGCTGTTGGAGTAAACCTCTTTATCCTTAAACTTGAATATCATTTCCATTGATTGCACTAAACTCTGAATACATTGCTTGTAGTTTACAAATAGCTGTTCTCCCTTTGTTTCCATTCACTCCTCTCCTCTCCATACATCACACTGCATCTTTTTAAAGGAAAAAAAGAGCACTTTAAATCAAGTAGCTCTTCAGGCAACAGTACTATTTCTTAACTCAGTAACTTTAAGCTTTTGTATTTAGATATTTGACATCCTGAAGCAAGGTTATTAGAGACCAGGGCATTTTCCTATCTCCAAAGGAACCATACTGGGTCACTGTTTGTGCTCACTGCCTCAGAGAGAATCTTTCCTAGACCTGATCCCAATTCCTTTGACTTTATCCACATTACAGTCTTCACTGAAATCTTTATTGCACAACTTTGATTCCTTTTGTAAGTAATTGTCCAGCACCTTCATGAAAGTTGTTGTAAGGTTTCCTGTCTTAGGGACAGTGGATAAGAGTGAAGGGGGAAGGGCTGGCATAAGGCGGCAGGGTGTAGTATAATAGTTAAGGTCTGTACCTCACTAAAATAAGGTACAGGGTTTGTTTCTGACCTTTCGTTGTTGGCTAGACTTTTAATAGTCTGCAGACTGGTATTTACCTATGAACCATCTGCGGCAATGTGCACATATTTTGCAGCACATCGTGGATAATGACATTTGTTAAAAGCCTGTTGCTTATATTGTATCTCTATTCCAAAGAAGAATCTTTGTATTACATCTTTATTCCAAAGAACAATCTTTGCATGTCTTATCTGTTGCTCAGTTTATTATCACTGTATGCAGTCGTTGCTAACATTTCTCACATTCTTTGCCAAGAAACACCTCAGCATTGAATATAGTTCACATTTCGATACTTTGATGCATGTGTACTGTTATAGTGTGGCACAGTGGAGGCATGATTAGCATTGTCACCTCACAGCAAGAGGTCCTCTGGTTCACATCTCAGGTGGGTTGCCTTCTTGTAGAGCCCGCTTGTCCTACCTTTATTTGCATGGGTTCTGTTTAGGTATTTGGGTTTCCTCCCACTTCCCAAAGACAATGAGGCAGGTGGATTTGTGAATCTAAATTGTCTAATTTTTCAAAGATGTGTGTGTGTGTGTGTGTGTGTGTGTGTGTGTGTGTGTGTGTGTGTGTGTGTGTGTGTGTGTGCATACGTATGTGTGTGTGTGATATGGAAAAAAGGCTCAATCAGTTTGCTTCCATTCTGTACATCCTTAGTAAATTCTTTGGATAGTGGATGCAGCTCAGCAGCATTGGTTACATGGTACTATCACAGCTCTTTCATTGATGTATGCGTGATGTTGGAAGTTGTACCTTTACTGTAGATTGTGGCTGAAGAGAGTTTTTTACCCACCTTCCTCCCAAATTAATTAATTAAACAAATGATTGGCATGTCATGGGCATATGTTGACCCACTCTACCCTTAACCATCAAACCCATCCTCACTAGTTGACAGGCTGGAGCTGCATTGCCAGCTGGAGTTTAGATTTTTTGTTTTATTCCCTGCATTTTAACCTGCTGCAGGAGTCATTTGTGATGATAGCAATGGATATCTATCTCCATTTTTAAAGAAAGGTTGAAAACCCTGGTTTCGGTTATGAGTGGTAGCCCTTCTGAATAACCCATTTCCCCACTCACAAGGATAAATGAGCCTGCAGAATTCAGCCTGTTTCCAACCCCTCCTATTACCTTCTCAGGAACCAGAACCACTAAGTGAACCCAAGTTTCCTGAACCATAGTCACGGTAATATCCATGTGTCCCTTAGAGCTGTCATTTCATGAGCTTTTGCAGCAACATAAAAACTTTATTTGTACTCATTAAAAGACATTTTTATAAATTCAATATTTCAGTCTTTATATCTTCATCAACTCTGGGCATCTCCATCCCTATCTGGTTTCTGCTGTGGTGTTCCAGATATGTGCTAGGACTGTTAGCTGGACATTTTATAATCTTTTTGGGATAATGCATGTTGTATCGTACTTTTATTTGGGGACACAGTTTTACGAGTCTGCATCTCTTGATTGTCAGAGTTCTCACAATCACTGTTTTCATGAGATTTGAGTATATGTAACAATTGTAGTTCCTCTTTTTTCTTGAACTTCACCGTATTTGTTTTAAGCACATGTTGACCATTTTTGATCTACAGTTTTCCTTCTTCTCCTTGAACACTACAGGGAATCTGTCCAACTACTTAATCACCTACTTCATCTTCAGACTACAAACTTTGCCATTACTCTTGTATTTTCTGATCGGCTGGTAACTGATTGAACCATCTACACCTCTGGAATGGTCATTAAACAGCACAGGCAACTAAGGATGAGCTTCCAGCATCCATAAGGTGTTTATTCAGTAAAATGATTGACTGCATTCCTACATTCGTAAATTGTGAAATGGCAAACCTTATAGATTTTTCTACAGCTCTTTCTCTTGATATTTTCACTGTTTGCATAGCTCTTTCCACCTGTCCTTTGAAATGTGGGCAATGTGAACTGGATATTGTACGGCTAAATTCCCACTTACACACAAATGTTTTGAGTCACTGGATTTGTTTAGCGGAACATTGTCGGACATGCCATCGCCAGGTGTCACCTGCCTTGAGAGTATAGATTTTAATTGTGTCCATCATGCTTGTTCATGTTAGTCAGTTTGACTTCAGCAGTAGCCTACACATGTATGGTATGTGGCTTCTGTGTGAACCTTAACTAATCAGTTCCCCTCATCTCCACTGGGGACCTCATAACAGGTGTACTAGCATCTCTTCATTTGGATTGCTGCTATGGTGTACATTACAGATGTCACAACTCTTCACTGCTTGTTCTATCTGAGTGGATATTCCTGGCTAAAGTTTTATGTCTTTCCTCAGAAGTGATTAATGTATTATCTTGAGTAGTTGTCTTCGGCTGATTGGGAATTATTACCTTTCCTTGTAATGTATTTTAGGAAGTGCATTTCTGTGAATCAGTACATCTGTGGAATTCTTTAAATTTTTATTCTGTAATCAGTGACAGTGGTATCGCTCAGTCTGTGATTCTTCTAGCAGTTATGCATGTGTCACTAGTAAATATTCTCTAACCGATAGATTTGCTATGTGTAGTTCCTTATCTGGTCTGCATTTCACTTTTAGGTCATATTTCTGGAAATTTAATGATAGAGATGCCTGGTAAAAAGGCATTTTTTTTTACAGCCAGCAGTTTGTGGTCTGTCTCCTCTTGAACTTTTTTTTGCCATAGGTGTACTCCTGGAATTAATCTATTAGGTCGTTAGTTAATTAAATGCATTTTTTAATGTATTTACATTTTAAATACCTTTATTAAATGATCATTTAAGGATTTAGGCAAAGGTACATTAATAGAAAAGAAAACAAACCATAAATACATTTTTCCATTTACATACATAATATATCATATATTTTCTTTATTATTAACCGTCATCAGTCCAACATTACCTAAATTGCTCAATACCGTCCTTCTGTTAAATCTCACTCCTCCTCCTGAAAATTATTCTGCATATATTGTTCCCACACTTTCTATGTAATTTGCTCTTACCCTTTTCTAAAGATCTTTCTTCCAGTTCTTTTATCTCTTTTACAATATTTAGTGCTTCAAATAGAATTGGTTTAGACCATTTTCTAATAACTGCTTTTTGACAGCCAACAGAATTAAACTTGTCAAGGTCTTACTACACCTAAGCAATTCAGATGATGTGTCCCAGCTCAAAATAATTGTTTCCTTAGTTACAGCCATTTGCTCGACCAATATTTCTGACATAGTACTCTGTAGGGAATTTTTAAAATCTGCCAGTGTATTACACTCCCAAAACATATGTTTCCAGTTACTTTTTTCTTCCCCCTCACACCTACAACATTTGTTATTTACCTGGGGAAAAATTCTGTGTATGCTTGGGGTATGAAATACCTGTGCAGTCACTTCCAAGCAAAAATCCTAAACCTTCTGGGCCTTGTTGCATACTTGACAGCCATCCACATGTCCTCCTATTGTTCCCTTGTAAATTGCTTTTCCAGTCTCTCTTCCTAATATTTTCTAACATCTTATAGTTGTTGTTCACTATTTTTATGCCATATTAATTATCCCTTTTGTAACAGCAACTTCTGTTCTAGATTCAACTAAAAGCTGTACCAGATCAGGTCTTTAACTTTTGATTCCCCTATCCCTTTCTGTTTGAATATATTCTGAGAACAGTCTTTAGTGGGAATGCAGTCTCTACCTGCATTTCAGTTGTCTTCTTGGCCTCATGCCACTGTATTACCTTTTCCTCTCAAGTTATTTGATACAAATACTTTGGTTCCTTTGTCAATTTGCTCTACTAAATTCCAACTCGTTGTTGCCTATTTTCTGTACACCTTCTTGCAGTCATCCCTATTGGCAAAATCTCTTTCTCCATTCTCATGTTGGCTTAGTTCTTAGAGTACTTTATTCCAGTTTATGAATATAATATTCTGCATTGTTATTACTCTCCTTAAGGATCTGCATCCAAAATCATAATTCTCATTATTTTTGAACTTCCCCATGCTTCATCATCATCCCTTTCCATTTTGAATTATAACCATCTGCAAAATATCAATTCAGATCAGGTAATCCTAAACCATCTTGTTCTATTTTAAGGATCAGCTTTACCCCACTGAACTCTTGCCCTCTTCCCCTCCCAGATAAATTCTTTCCACTTTTTATTAATTATTGTCGACAGCTTCTACTGTTGTCAATAAAAATATGGCTGACCTGTATATAAAACTAAAGGGACTAAAAATATTTTCACTGCTTGTATTTCACTGTTCATATCCATAAACAAGAGCTTCCAGTTCTCAGATTTTGTATTATCTTTTGGTTTCATTTCTTCTCACGTATCCTTAGTGGTCATAACAGAAGTTTTTTTGATCTGTACACCTAAATACTTCATCTTATCGTGTCCCCATAAATATCAGTGCTAATGAACAATTTAGTGCATGGATACATATTAATTTATTTACATTTGTTAACTGTAATCACCAGTAGGGAAGATGCATTTTTGTGGAGTACCAGGGAGAATAATCTCCAGCGCATTGCAAATCAGTAAAGTAAACATAGTAAAAATTATGTAAATGCAGGATGCAAATATAAGACCTTGTATGAAAATGTGTAATATATGCATGTCCATGGATGTTACTACAGGTTGGATATGTAAAAATAATATTTGGAGACTGGATTGTTAGAGAGGTATAAGAAGTGGGAGATTGTATCTGACATTGCAAGCTTACTTTGTCAAAAAAAAATAAGGGTTACACACAGATAAGTAATACATGTCAAACTATCTGCAGAAAACATATTTCCACTTTATCTGTAGATGTTTTAATCACTACTTTATGTGTGCCATCATTGTAGCATTCATGCATTTACCTAGAAAATTAAACAAAGCCATAAGAATAGCAACCATAATTATGACTGGTGCACCCTTTACATAATTTTACACCACTTTACCATTCACTTGGTAAATTAAACAATGTATTCACTTGCCTTTTAAACTCAGCCTAACTCGCATTCACAATCCGTGTATCCACTGCAGAATAATATGATTAAAGGATAGTGACTGTTTTACAAAGTATTAGTTCTCAAGACAGAACTAACATCAGAACTTACAGTATCAGACGAACCTTGTGTATATGACTTATCTTTAAAGAAGAGTATCAGAAGTATCATCTGTAGGTCATTCCATCCGTCATGCAACCACTAGTATCCCATGACAACTGGAGTGCCAGGCACCGACCCAACCTTCCCACTTACAATTAGTCTTCAGCTCTACCACCTGCTAATTAAATTACAAGACCACTTAATTGCTATAGATTTGTGAATACTTACCATTCACTTCATAAATTCAGCAGCAAATAAGTTGTCTAACAGTGGTTCTTATTCTTTTTAGATTTATAAATTCATTGGCAATGTGTACCTGTAATATTTGTCCATTGGGACCATCAGACAACAAAATAAAGCTAACATATTATTCCATCAAGTCAATCTTTTTGATCAACCCACAAATAACAGTCAAATTTCTTGGAATACCACATAATGTCTTCTCTTTATAAAAGTGCTTCTACAGTAAGTTTTCAACATTACAACAAAAATGTAGACACTCACCTGTCTAGAATATGTTATCACAGCCACATCTACATATCAAGATGTATATGGTAGTCCCTCCATACTTTAGTCATGCAGACTGATTTAAATTGACTTTTCCAATTATATATTAACTTCTCCCTTTATGTACACTTGGGTTACCATTTAATGACTCCCAGCAAATCAATTAATTATGTTCCTCCTAAAAGAAACCCTAACCTTACAGAGAAATACTAAATTTGTCTGGGCAATGTCTCCATACTAGTAGTTGTACATTAGCTGTAATTGTTCCTAATTATCAGTATATTGATAATTTACATTCCTAATGTTAGTCTGTGACCAGATGCATTAGAAAGTAGGCCTTGTGAATAACTGAGCATTATTTCTCTTGTACCTTTTTCTAACTTCATTGAAAGCCCTGCATTGCACTAGACTTTCATTTACCACTTTTTAATTTTTTGTTGTGTGTTACTATTTCTAATGGTAATTAGTCTTTTAGCTTCCGTATTTGGGTTCTGCACATAGTTATGTTCCAAAGTAGCCACATAGATTACCTTCCAGCTCACCGAACCTTGTCTACATTAACGTGACATCTGTTTTTCTGGGAGAACCTAGTCATTTGGCAAGTCAATCCACTTAATGATTATGAGAGTCCATCTTTCAAGTGTGGGAAGCCATATGCATTATAACCACTCAGAGCAGCTGCACAACACATGAATTCCTCTCTGACCTGGCCATTTTTCCTCCATTATCAGAAGTTCCTCACTTGTAGCACACAATGGCTTTCCTCTCTTTCAGTCAGTTTCAACAATTATAGAATAATCTTACAATAGAGTCCAACTCGGTACCTTTACTGACCTCCCTCCATCACACCCAAAGAAAACACAGCTTCAGACCCAGTCTGCATAATGGCTCATGTAACAACATATAAAAACTCTGCAAACAAGTTCTTTAAGGCCTGTGAAGGCTAAAGCCTCATACTGTGCTGGGAGAATCTATGCTTATTTTAATGTTTCATTAATCACTTGCTGAAAAGTATAACATTCTGTTTCATTAAGTATCATCATACTCTTAGTAGCAAGAATGCAGTTGTCACATATTTTCATAAGAAGTAAGCTTACAAATACATATTATCCAACAAGTATTTTGTACATATTACCAGTAAGTATGCCTGCCCCTGTGTCCAGACTGTTTCAGTATCTATTTTTGTATGACCAAGTCAGTTGGCAAGTCAGTCTATTAATGTTAGAGAGAATCTGTCTTTCTTTCAGACTTCAACCCCCCCCTTCCTCTCTAGTCATCCCCCAAAGTATACCTGCCACCATTCCTCACCCTCTTATCTGAAGAGGATAGGTCATTTTGGCACCCTCCATAGCCAAAAATACAGCATCAGTGGGATCAGACAACATCCCAGTTTGCCTTTTAAACAACTTAAAACATGGCATAGCAGACCCTGGGAATGAATGGATCTCTTGGATGGCTGGGAAGGATAGGCTTAATGGTCAGTGAAGAGAACTGTGGGTCAAACAAACTGTGAATAACATGAGTTTTGTTTCTAAGAATTCTGACATTTGTATGAGCTGTTGTTAGCCACATGCTAACAGCCACCCACTCATTAACAGAATATTCCAAAGTGGTTTTGTTGACCTTATTTCTAAAATCATACACTTCACTAACGGTTCCTTTTCATTTTGTGCATTTTTAATTTATTACTGGCATATTCTTGCAACATGGCTGGTTTAAACACATCATACTATGATGTACCAGGTAAGTGGAACAAAAATGAAAATTTACAAACCTTGATCAGAATAAGTAACTGAACAAATAAATTATTACATACTTTTTTCACATTTTCTTTTTCCCACTTCCCTCCTACACTGATGCACGGGATTACCTTAGCTCCTAGGAGAAGTCTTTCCACTTGACTTATTACACACCTTCCTACATTACTTGTACGGTCTAGCTCCTAGCTTAGACTATTATTATTGGGGGTCACTGTCTGAGTGGAGTCTTAGGACTTATTTTTTCAGGCATTGAGCCCATGCCAACCAAACTCTGTCCTAGCCAATTGTAGCTTTTCCCTTCATCCTCTCTCTCTCAGTGAGTTTATCGGTGGTAATGGAGAATACTGGACTGAGTGTAACTCATTAGAATCAATAGGAACAAATTACACTCAGTCCAGTGTTTTCTCTCCTTTATCACCATGTTCCTCACAGTGAAGCCACACTTTGAAGGCAGTACTTTGTTAGGATGGTTAGATGAGGAACAGAAGTGACAGCTGCATGTAGTTAGTTTCCACAATCTGTTAAAGTGGTGGATTGAACAATTTTATTGGCATCTGATTACCATTTTGGATAATCTAATAGCTGTGAGTATTTTTCATCCATGACTAGAGAAAATATAAGAACATGGAAACATAATAAATAAATATTTTAAAACATCTGATAGATAGCAGTGTAAACAAAAGTACCTAATAGAGTGACACATGGTAAGAAAAAAACAGCATTGTATATCGCTGTGCAGATTCTCACTGTATCTTGACATGCTACTGATTCTCTGTTATAATTTAGACTGGCATGTTTGGGATCTGTTTCTACTGGCCTCTGGATTACAGAGCAAAGCTGTACTAATGACCACAAATATGAACTGGTTAGAAATGCACCTATCGAAGGTCAGTTGAACTGTTTTATTTTTTTTTTTAAAGGTGATAATGGGAACACTGGACTGAAAGTGCCTCTGCAATTGTGATTTAAAATGTTTTGACAGCAATGCACATGTGTAAAACTACGCTTCTATCGTAAGACTTCAACCATCACACAAAGACACTATTTCAGTTCAGTGTTCTCCATTATCATCAGTTTATCAACATAATTAGTGCTGTCATGGTCAGAGGTGATGATCTTTTTCAATTTCTAGTTATCACTTTTGTGCTTGGAGAATCTGTCTGAATTAAGTTGTTCTGGGTGATGTAGCACAGGAGTATCTTCCCATATCCCCATAAAGCGGAGCCCCTCTGTCAACATTAATATCCCTGCCCTCATGCTATCACAGTAGTTGATCTATATCCTTTTTAAATTGCAGTAAAGCATTATAGCTCCAAAAAATGAGCTTTCATGTCCTCCTCCTTCCCTCTGTGCATCTCCAGTAACTTGAATTAGCACCCAGAAATATTTTAGCTAACTAGATGAGTTGTAGAAGAACTTATGTTGATACTGCCACCAACATGTTCTGTGTGTACATGCTTTGGTTGCTACCCCTTCACTGTTTTCCAGACCATTTCTGATTTAATACATTTTCCCAGAATTTTTTCCTTATCAAGTATGGAGGGTTTTTTTGGTGTAGCAGTTTTTTTACTGCCTGAGTTGTCAAACCCCTGCTACTCATGAGTCCCACTCTAGTATCTCGTACACACACTGTTATTGGCGGCCAGTCTTCCTTTTTACCCTTATTCCATTTCAATTTTGTTAATTGCTCTATAAGCCCTTCGGGTTGCAGTTGCCTATTTTCTGAGAGGTTGAAATCCTTTTTTGCCTCCTCCCAACTCATGACTCTGCCGTACTTTATAAGCTGGGCCCGCTAATGTATCTTACTGCCCCTTCTGCTCAGTACAAGCCCACTTTCTTCTACCTCTTCTCTGTCATTGATGATCCTATAGGTTGGGGTATCCTGCTTCTACTGTTTTTTAAGGTTTAGTTAAGAATAATTTCCACAGTAGCGGGGTATGCAACTCCTTTGTATGTGTCCCCCCAGATTAACTATAGTAGATCCTTATGATTTGAGTCAAGATTTAACTCTAGTATCATGTCTTTCCACTTGTTATGATAGTTCCAATCTTGACAACGGTCACTGAAGATTATTGTTAGGGCATTGTTATAATGCTGCAGGTCAGAAACCAACATTCCTTCTGATCCCCTTATGACACATAAATTCTGTCATATTACCCTTGGCCCCCTGCCCTGCCATATAAGTTGCTTCATCTGCTTTTCCAAGCTGTGTACTACTTTGTCTTCTGCTGGGTCCCAAACAGCGTATCTCAGGTACAATACATGGGTTAAGAGGTGCCAATATAAGACCTGGTCCCTTGTATCAGAGTCTAAGTTGAGGACCTTCCTTTTTTGAAGGTCTTGCTGATTTTTTTCCCCTAATTCTACAGTAGTTCCTGTCTCTAGTTTCACTCATCACCATCCATATTGCCAAGTATTTTAAGTTATCCCACCCCCATATTAGAGTACTGTAGGGTCAAATCCTGTATTTGCTTTAAATTAATATCTACAGCTTGGGTCATCTGTGTTTACTTTGTACCATGATAAGTGCCCAAAGTGGGCCAAGATATGCCACATCTTGGATAAGTTTTGCTCAGGTTTCATCATGGTAAGAAGGACATCATCAGTGAACGGTGAAAGTTTTAAATTCATGTCCCTCCATAGGCAACCCTGAGTCTTGGAGGCCTAAATCGTTTCTGCCATCAGTTCAAGGTACAATGCAAACAGAGGTGGAGAGAGGGGGCAACCCTATCCAGCCCCCCTCATTACAAGGAGCTCTTCTAAGAGACCCACCTGCATCAGTGACCCATGATAATATCCTGTATAGCAATCTAGTTAATGCCAATGGGAAACACATGGCTTCCATAACTTTGATTAAGAATTGCTACTCCACACATCTAGGGAAGCCAGTACTATGGGCAGTCCTTTTCTGTGCACTTTATGCATAATCAAGAACATGTGTTTCTACCTTTAATAAACCCCATCTGATCTAGGGAAACTAACTGTGGCATTACTTTATCAGTCCTCTGTGCTAAGACGGACACAAATAATGTATTATCAATTTTAAGGACTGAAATGGTAAGTAGGAGAGGTGTTGGGTTATAGGGTTACAGCCTTTTTCCAGGACAGTGGGACTGCTTCCTTAGTCATACCTTGTTGAAAAGCACACTCCAGCTTTTGCTATCTTTCCCACTATTAATTCCAGTACTTCTATTGGCAGGCCATCAGTTCCTGGGGATTGTACTACTGATTTCTTTTTTCTAATTGCTGCTGTAATTTCCTTTCACTGTTTTTGACCCCTCTGATTCCTCATCTAATAATCTCTGAAGTTCCAGCTGTTCTAAACAATGCTAGACATAGCCTTTTGTATTGTGTCTCTTCTGTTCAGACTGGGTATGCTTTCCTGTAATATTCCACCAAAATATTTATTATCCCATTCCTCTGAGTAACCTGGCATCTTTTGCAAGTGTTTTACAGGCTTTAAATTGCCCTTTCATGACCCTGCAGCCACAGTCCACATGGCTAATGTTCAAAGAGTTCTGGTGGTATTAATAAGGAATATCCCCTGAATTGCATTTTTCTCATAAGAATGCTGTTGTCTTCTGCTTACTGAATTTATTATTAATTCCTATAGCTTCAACTGTTTCTCTTCTTATCTGTTATTTCCTCTAAGTGGTAGTTCTCTAATCTTCTGTTTATTATCTCTCGCCCCCTTTCTCCAGTAGAACTCTCTGTCCATATTTTGTATTTCTTTTGCTATCTCTAATTTATGCTTCTTTCTCCTTTCAATAGTAATTTCCTCCATCTTAGCTGTAATATTTCCTTTACCTTAACTTCTCATGTTCCAGCTTATAGACTTGGGACCTCCACTGTTTATCCTGGTGGGGTTCACTCCGAGACTGTATCACAGTATGCAGTGATGTATGATCTGGGAGAGTTATGGGGCTCACTTCCATCTTATTTATCAGGTTTAGGTCCTCTTTCGTGAGACATTATCAATTCAGGACCATGTGTCTTTATCTATTGGCAATATGACTTCTAGGTGTAACAGTTTGAGTAGATATTTTGTGGATTTTTCAGTCTTACTCCACCTTTGACCCTTCCTGTTATCCTTTGCATTCTTTCTGTCATGGATCTGGTTCCAATCACCAAGTATTAGTAAAGTGCCTACTGAGAATCTCGGTATAGCTGCTATACTTTTTATTTCCATAAAGGATGCCCCTGATGGCATATGTAATGACATAAATGTGATCTGCCCAAGTAATGTTCCTTTAGTATCCACAAGCATGCTCTTCTTATCCTTTAGCTTTCCATTAATATCATAAGGCAGTGTATTATCTGACAGGATTACCACACATTTTCTCCTCAGCCCTCTAAAGGCCAAGTCAGCTAGCACTTTGAAGTCCCTCCTCCCCAGATTATTGTGTTCATAGGTTGGTACTAGGCTATCGGCCCTAGGGCCTATACAAGCCTAGCCATAACAATTCCCTGGCTATTTCTTCCCACAGTATTTACTTCCCTGGACCCCTGTCTAGCAGGGCGACTGACGTGATTCCCGGGGTAAATTTTCTATTGTGTTCTTCTTGAATTAGATTTATTTATTTGCAGTTTGTTTGCCAGGATGGTCCATTGGGCCAAGAAGAACCCATTTTCAATGTAGTCCTGGGGAGAAAAGCTCCACGATAACAAAAGTTATAAACAAGTAATTGTAAAAAGCTCCACAATAACAAAAGATCTGAAGTAGGCAGACTTCATTCGTCTGCAACCTGTGGGTATCGGATCCGACCTCGGATCCGAGCCGGCAATTCAAAAGCTTAGGCTCCGAGCTCCTAGCTCCTCCCTCTTACCCATAACCCCTTGCCAAGCCCTGACTGACCTCAGATTTCGTTTGCCGCTTTTCAAGTAGCTACGGAATTCCAGAGCTCCTGGCGTTGGTGAAAGATAAGAGATAGTTTTTGACTAAAAAAGTTTTCAAATTCTTTAATTTCTTTCTTGTTTCAGATAGTTTAGTGTGTGTTTAGGCTTTCCTCTCTTTTTGTTTAATTTTATCGGGTTTTGCGTAGTGTTTGTGTGTGTTGTGTGTTAGGCCTTAGGGTTACTATGTCGGAAGCCCATAAGGCTGTGTTTTCAAATGCAGTGTGGCCATAAGCTATCCCCAGCAGATGGCCACACTCGGTGCGTTAAATGCTTGGGGGTTGAACACCTGTCATCTGGTTGTACCATTTGTGCAGGGTTCAACCCCCGGGCTTTGAGGGAACGGAGGTCGAAGTTGGTGCTGGCGGGTCTTTACCCCCAGATACCGCTCGCCTCTGCCCCTTCCACTCAGCAACCTGTTGCTGTGAGTTCTCCCCCTCCGGCTGGGACTCAACCTCCCTCAAAGTTGCCGGAGGGGAAGGATTCTTCTAAGGAAAGACAGAAGGAGAGGCACAGGGAGAAGCACCACAAGAGGAGAGCCGAAACTTCCAGTTCGGCTCCTCCGCCTGCGGCCTCCCCTGTGCCTTCTAGCTTTCCTCCTCCTCGGCTCCACTCCCCTCGGTTCTCTCCTGGACCCGAGGAGGAGGAGGCTAGCCCTTCCAGGAGGTCACCGAGGCGGCCCTCTAGGTCCGCTTCGGTGGCCTCCTCTAGATCAACCTTTTCTATGAGCGAAGCTGATATGGACCGGATGATGAGGAAATTCATCCAGGCCCAAATGCAAATGGGAGTGCTCCTAGCCCCCCCCCATCCGGGAGGGGCTTCGACCCCTTTTTTCACCCCCTTAGCTCCTTCTCCGACCCATACCACGGGTTCGGAGCTATCGGCGCCGTGCAGATTTGGATCCGGGGGTGGGTCGGATCCGATAGGTCGGCGCACCTCGGATCCGTCCCATCCCTTGAGTGCTTCGGGTACTTCGGACCCGACCTCTCGGAGCCGAGGGCCGAGCCTCGGATCCGAGGGAGCTGGTGTGTCTTCGGCTCCATCCAGGTCGGAGCACACTGGTCTCTCGGATCCGACGGTTTCGGCTCCGACTCCGATCCGTACGTCGGATCCGAGTGGGGGTCGGCTCTCGGGGCTTAGAGAAGCTGGCTCCCCCTCGGCTTTCAATGTTATGGAAAGGGCACTGTCGAGGACATCCGGACCCCCGGTCCCTGCCACGGCTCCATCCCGCACTCCATTGCAGTTGGGCCAGGCCCCCACCAGCCGGTCCCAGGGACAGCCCGCCTCGATGTCCCAAGTGGTTCCCTTGGAACATCCAACTGCTGAAGAGTACTCCTCGGACAGCCCCCCCGATGAAGTACCTCGGAAGCGTAAGTGCAAGAGGAGGCACATGGACTCCCCTGAGTCCGTCACTGAAGACACGGACTTGGATGAAGGGAAGGCTCCCCTAGGTCACCCCTGAGGACGTCTCATTTGGAGACATCATGGAGATGTTAAGGATCAGGGGGTGGTCTGCCCCAAGGCTTCTTCGGACGAGTCTGTGTTCTTGGAGGCATTCGAGGCGGGCCCTTCTACCTCTTGGGTGTCCCTCCTGCTGACCCCCTGGTGGATCTTATATCCATCAGGGCGTGGAAGGATCCGGACACCATTGAGCCTATCCCTAAGCGCCCGGACCGCATTCTTTCTCCTCCATCAGACCGCACCCACTGGAGTAAGGGTCCCCCAGTAGATGCCATGATGATGGCTGCAGCCACGAAGAGGGAATTGGCCCAGGAGAGTCCCTCCGTCCATCCTCCGGGCAAGGAGTCCCATTCGATGGATCGCATTGGGAAGCGAGTTTTTAGTTCAGCGACCTTCTCCTTGAGAGCGCTGAACTACATGGCACATGTCATTAGGATGCAGCGGGATCTGATTAAAGAATACGCTGCATCTCCCCCGAGTCCATCTCGAGTGAGGATAAACAGGTTTACTCCACCCGAATGGCCACTCTCAGATCAGTATCCAATACATCTATGCGGCTGCTGTCTCATGCTACTGAGGGAGCCGCTAGAGCCAGCGGAGCAGGCCTAGTGATGAGGCGACAGGCCTGGCTCCGCCATTGTGATTTTGCAGAGCCCTTCAAGGCGACCTTCGCGAATGCCCCTTTCGATGGTTCTGCCTTGTTTGGCAAGACTGTTCGCGAGACATTAGTCCAGAGCGAAAGGACGGAAGACGCTGTCTGCCGTCGGAGTCCGCTTCTCAGCTCCCCAGAGGTCCTTCTCTAAGAACCAAAAGGGACAGAAGAAGATGTGGTTCCGGAAGTCGCAGCAGTCCCAACCTGCTCCGGATAACCAGTCCTTCCGTGGCAGAGGAGGACGGGGAGGTCGTCGTGCCAGAGGCAGGGGGGCTCCTGGCAACTTTGGGTCCAGAGAACCCCTCTCTGAGAGACCCACGCAGCAGCTCTGAAGGGTTGCCCGGCTGTCCGTCTCTGGAGGCAGTCGGGGGGCGGTTTTCGATGCACCTGACTTCTTGGGAGTCCATAACAACAGACAGTTGGGTGCTTCGAGTTATATCCAGAGGATATTCAATACCCCTATTCAAGATTCCCAAATCTCGCAGCCTCCCAGATGTTCCACCCGACCAAAGGGAGGCGGCAGCTATCGAAATCGAGCAGCTGCTAGGAAAAAGAGCCATCCAGCGCGTCCCCCCAGATCAAACCGGATTAGGGTTTTACTCCAGGTTCTTTTTGGTGCCAAAGAAGATGGGGGACTTAAGACCAATCTTAGACCTTTCCCAGTTGAACCTGTCAGTAACCAAGCAAAAGTTCCGGATGGTCACCCTGCAATCTATACTCCCCCTCTTGAGGGAGAACGACTGGATGTGTTCCATAGACCTCAAGGATGCGTACTACCACATTCGGATGGACAGACGATCCAGGAGGTTTCTTCGCTTCCGGCTGGGAGCCAGTCATTATCAGTTCAGGGTCCTCCCCTTTGGTCTCACCTCAGCCCCCAGGGTGTTTACCAAGGTGCTAGCGGTGGTAGCGGCCCACCTGAGGCTCCAGGGATTACAGGTCTTTCCGTACCTGGACGACTGGCTCCCTACGGCATCATCAAGGCATCTTCTGTGCTCAGCCAGGGATTACTTTCTTCAACTAGCACCAAGGCTGGGCATCACGATCAACTGGGAGAAATCTTTTCTGAATCCCACTCAAATTATAGATTTCATAGGAGGAAGACTAGACACCAGATCAATGCGAGCCTTCCTCACCCCAGACCGTATCGCCAGCCTGAAGTGTCATGTGACAGCGATCCTGCAACCATCTCCAACTGCAGCTTCGGTCCTGAGGGCCCTAGGTTCTATGGCGGCAGCTATCCCGCTTCTAATTCATGCCCGTTTATGCATGCGGGTTCTTCAATGGGCCCTTCAAGTTCAGTGGTCTCCTCTTTGTTCGTCTCTAAACGCTCCGATTGCGGTCAGCAGAGCGTGCAGGGACTCCCTTCTGTGGTGTCTTCTTTCTCCGGAGCCCCTGGCAGGGAGACCTTTTTGCGCTGCATTTCCCCGAGCCACAGTGACCACGGACGCTTCTTGCCTCGGGTGGGGGGGGGCATTCTGCGGGAAAGATTGTCCAAGGCACGTGGAATCCCACAGAGACGTCATTGCATATAAATGTCCTGGAAATGAGGGCGGTGCTCCTAGCGTTGCAAGCACTTCACCACGTTCTTCCTTCAGGGACTATTGCGATTCAGACAGACAACATGTCGGTAGTCTGGTATATCAACAAGCAGGAAGAGACCAGGACTTGACCCCTTTGTCGAGAGGCCATGAGAGTCTGGGAATGGGCAATTTCCACCAAACGCTTTCTGGTAGCAACGCACATTCCGGGAAAGTCCAACATCCTTGCGGACAAGCTCAGTCGCACCATCCTTTCTCCACACGAGTGGTCCCTCAATCCTCAAGTAGCGAAGAAGATTTTTGCCATTTGGGGGCAACCCTGTTGCGATCTTTTTGCCTCTCCCTCAAACGCCAAATGCGACAATTTCTTCGCTCTGCTTCCCCCACCAGGGGAGTTCCCGAGGGATGCTCTGGTGCATGCTTGGCCTCCCGGTCTCCTTTATGCCTACCCTCCACTTCCTCTGATGCAGAGGCTTCTGCAGAAAGCCAACAGTTTGGGGAGCAGAATGATTCTCATTGCCCCATTCTGGCCTCGACAGCCTTGGTTCCCTTTGTATGGTCTCACAAAATCAATCCACCATGGATTCTGGATCCAATTCGATCTCATCTCTCACCCTCTGGGAATGTCAGTTCCCAATCTGCGGACCCTGAAGTTGACAGCTTGGCTGCTCCAGTTCCAACCTTAATTAGGACTCCCGGTATCTCTTCACCGGTCAAGGCCATTCTAGTGGCTGCTCATAAACCTTCCACCAGACAGGTTTATCGGAGTAAATGGAAGAGATTCTCTATATGGGCAGGACAGAGAACTTTGGATCCTTTCTCAGCACCTATGTCAGCGGTGCTGGATTTTCTAACAGACCTCTTTCATCAAGGGGCTAGTTCTTCCACGATTAAGGTACAATTGGCAGCTATCTCGCATTATCACATTGGTCATGACACAGCTCCTTATGACGGCGAAATTATGCAAAGCATTTCTCAAAGGAGTTTTTTTGTTAAGGCCTCCAGTCAAGGAGGTTGTACCGCCTTGGGACTTGTCTTTAGTCCTGCAGGCCCTTACTGCTCCTCCCTTCGAGCCTGCAGCTTCTTCTGATTTAAAATACCTTTCCTGGAAGACTGCCTTTCTGGTAGCTATCACTTCAGCCAGAAGGGTGTCTGAGCTTCAGGCTCTGTGTGTCAAACCGCCTTATCTTTCTTTCTACCCTGATAGGGTGTGCCTCAGGACCAATCCATCTTTTCTTCCGAAGGTCTCTTCTGAATCCAATATTAACCAGTCAATCAATTTGCCGGTGTTTTTTCCCAAGTACTCAAACAAAGGAGAATACAAATTGCATTCCTTGGATGTTCATAGACAATTACATTTTTATATTAACAGAACAGCTGGCCACAGGAAATCAGATCAGCTGTTCGTCTCCTTTGCTAAATTTGCTCTGGGTAAAGCAGTATCTAAAGTCACGCTATCTAAATGGATTGCTAATTGTATTCTGCAGGCATATGACACTTCAGGCAGACCTGCTCCTCAGAGGGTTACGGCTCATTCTACTAGGGCAGTTAATACGTCAGCCGCCTTTAAGTCCCGTGTTTCATTGGATGATATCTACGCGGCAGCTACTTGGGCCTCGCCTCATACTTTTATTTCTCATTACAAGGTGGATGTTGTTTCTAGAGGAAGAGCATCCTTTGGCTCAGCGGTGCTCCGGAACATCCTTCCATGATGGCCGCCCAAGATTCAGGTAGCTAGGGACTCTGTCCCACAGGTTGCAGACGAATGAAGTCTGCCTACTTCAGATTTAGAAGTTATGTACTCACCATAACGTTCCATCTGAGTAGGTGACTTCATTCGGATGCAACCATCCCCCCCTCCATCCCCCTGACCTTTATAGAGCGAGTATTTATGCTGTTTTAGTGTACTGTTGTCAGTATTTTGAGGCAAACTCAATCTGAGGTCAGTCCAGGGGCGGCTCGTGGCATAGGGCTGCCGGACTGCAGCCCCCTCAAAAATAAAAAAAGAAAGAAAAAAAAATGAAAAATAAAAAAAAATATTTTTTAAAATTCGCGGACTTCAAGACATGCGCATAGACCGAGTCCCGACTTATCGGTCTATGCGCATGCTCAAGGCAGCCGCCGCCCCATAGGGGACACAGGAGACGCCTGTGCACTTTTACAGTGCACCGACCCGCCAGGATTATGGGACGTCCGGACTGCAAGAGGAGCAGCAGGGACTCGACAGAGCCTTAGGGATCTCGTGGCCGGAAGGAGCATTGGGATCTCGGGTCTTCAGTATTGCTGGGAAGGATGTATGTACGGACGTTAACTCTGGATGTATTCATTCAGGTAAGGTGCCTTTTAATTTACAATGTTTATTTTTATTGAGTTTGTGCTTTTTTTGTGTATGGTGCTTGTGCTTTACTGGAGTTTGTGTATGGTGCTTGTGCTTTACTGGAGTTTGTGTATGGTGCTTGTGCTTTACTGGAGTTTGTGTATGGTGCTTGTGCTTTACTGGAGTTTGTGTATGGTGCTTGTGCTTTACTGGAGTTTGTTTGTGTGTGTGTGTGTGTGTGTGTGTGTGTGTGTGTGTGTGTGTGTGTGTGTGTGTGTGAAAATGCCCCAGGTGGTGTGGTAGGGAATGCCTCAGGCTTGAACCCTGTACCCTGTATGCAGGTGTTAAAGACTTGAGTTCCCTACCCACCACCATTTGTAAAAAAATTTCAGATTTTTACCTCATATTCGATCTGATCTGTTCCTCATAATATCTGTGGTTTGTAAATGTTGCAATGCTTGATATTTGATGGTGTAGTAGTAGCATTGTTGCCTCACAGCTGCAGGTTCTTGGGTTTGATTCTTGGCTGGGGTTCCTTCTTTGTGGGGTCTGTATCTTCTCCCTGTGTTTGTGTGGGTTTGCTTTTGTGCCCTCCCATGTTACAAAGACATGTCTGCATTATTTCTTCCTGGGCCTCTGCTGAAAATTGTTTATTTGTTCCAAGTCAGACTGTCCTGATTAAAAATGTTAAATAAAATTGACAGGCATTTGAATTTCAGACTTAAGGGTTTCTGAATGTTTAATTCCTTGCGTATTTGATGGTGCAGTGGTAGTATTGTTGCCTCACAGCTATAGGTTTTCTGGTTTGATTCTTGGTTGGGGTGGCTTCTGTGTGAGTCTGCATCTCCTCCATGTGTTTGTGTGGATTTGCTCTGGTGCCCTGCCATTTTACAAAGACGTGTCTGCAGTTTTAATCCCTGCTGAAAATTGGTTTTGTTCTGTCCGCAGTAAAATTGACAGGCATTTGAATTTCAGACTTCAGGTTTCTGAATGTTTAATTCCTTGCATAATTGATGGTGCGGTGGTAGTATTGTTGCCTCACAGCTATAGGTTTTCTGGTTTGATTCTTGGTTGGGGTGGCTTCTGTTTGGAGTCTGCATCTCCTGCCTGTGTTTGTGTGGATTTGCTCTGGTGCCCTGCCATTTTACAAAGATGTGTCTGCAGTTTTAATCCCTGCCTCTGCTGAAAATTGTTTTTGTTCTGTCCGCAGTAAAATTGACAGGCATTTGAATTTCAGACTTCAGGTTTCTGAATGTTTAATTCCTTGTATAATTGATGGTGCAGTGATAGTATTGTTACCTCACAACTATAGGTTTTCTGGTTTGATTCTTGGTTGGGGTGGCTTCTGTCTGCATCTCCTCCCTGTATTTGTGTGGATTTGCTCTGGTGCCCTGCCATTTTACAAAGACGTGTCTGCAGTATTAATCCCTGCATCTCTGCTGAAAATTGTTTTTGTTCTGTCCGCAGTAAAATTGACCCGCATTTGAATTTCAAACTTCATGTTCTTCAGAATACATAGTAGCACAACCTTTTTTTCTAGCAATTTTCTAAGTTTATAAGATGAATATTTTAAATTTGTCCCTATTTTTGGGACTGTATTCCCCCATTATTGGCTTCGTCCAGGTTTTTGTGCTAAGGTTGACAGCTATGGCAAGAACTGAATTCACTGAATATGGACTGTAGAATTGTGCATATTTACTGATAAAGGTGCACTGTAGAATTGTGCATATTTACTGATAATGGTGGACTGTAGAATTGTGCATATTTACTAATAATGGTGGACTGTGGAATTGTGCATATTTACTAATAATGGTGGACTGTAGAATTGTGTATATTTACTAATAATGGTGGACTGTGGAAGTCTGAGTAGACTTTTTATGATAAATGTTCTCAACTGGGCAGTTTTGCCATTATGGGTGCATATGTTTTGTTTCATTGCTTACTGGAAAAATGTTCAAAACAAATTTAAAACACCCTCTAACAAGTGTACTGTATTGTACAAGGAATATAATTTTAGTACAATGAGGAAGGTGTATCAAAGAGCACATGTATGTTTCATATGCAAGGGGCCTATGATTCAAAACAGCCCAAAATTAATCTTTATCTGCCACTGGCAAAATGTATTTTCTTTGAATGTGGGTTTCAATGCTGTTTCAATGAATGTGAGTTTCAAGGGCAGAGAAGTTTTAATGCTAAGTTTTCATTGTGAGACTGCATTGCTTTGTTTAACAGATGACTTAATGTTTGTGCTGTAAAATACAAAATAAAACTTTCAAATGAAGTCCAATCATTGAAGTAAAGCAGTATGCACATTAGTGTTTATGGTAAATGGAGTGAAATAGCCAAGTAATGGTTAATTGGAATGGCTGCAGAGGCTCCAGTTCAACCATTATTTTGTCAGGGGAAGGGCAGCAAACTCAGACAGGCCCAGCTGAACTATACCTCCCAACTGTCCAGATTTTCAAAGAATGAATAGATTTTTGCTTCTTATTTTTGGTTTGTTGTTCATAAAATTTGTAGTTTTAATTCCTAAATTATTTGCCAGAAGTCACTAAATAATAAGTTTCAGACTTCATAACCTTCATAAAAATGCATGTTAAAGTAAGAGCCGTTCTATCAACTGTCTCAATTTATACAAGAGCAATTTTTAGTACTGTTTATATGTGCCCCCAATATATTTGGCCTTGTTCAGATTTACTGCATTAACAGGTTGAGAGGTACATGCAAATAAATTGCTTTATAGAATTAGGCATAGCCAACCTCTCAACTGTCCCCAATTTTGGCTCAAAATGTTGCTCTTCCCCCTAATAATCCCTCCGCAAAATAGCAATTTTGGAAGAAAACACGGAGGGTTTACAATTAAGAAATAACTGTAATAATCAAAGTTATAGATTACTTGAAATGCATGTAGATTCTTTTATTTTGTCAGCTGCTCAAGGTAGCAGTACTAATATTAAAGTGTCCCTTCTTTGACAGGTAGTAGCTGTATTGTGTGTCTATTTTATATTTTTGCATCACATTTTTGGTCCATTTTTCATAAAATTGTGTTTTTTGGCAAATTAGTGACAAATCACTAAAGACTGAAGTTAGAAAATGACAGACATTTGAGTTTCAGATTTTATACCCTTCAGAAAATTCATACTAATGCAAGACCTATTCTATTATCTTTCTAAGTTTATCAGAGCAATATTTAAAAATTGTCCTTATTGTTGTGCCTTTGTCCCACTTCTGTGTATGGCTTTGTCCAGATTTCTTGCTCTTGAAGTTGAGAGGTATGACAAATGTGTCAGGGCCATCACAGTCAGCCAGAGAGATTTCAAATTGTGACATGCTTGTTGCACCCCACTCCCCCATGTAGTGACTCTGGATGTGTCCAAGCAAGGCAAGGAGTAGTTGTATCTACCTTGGATGGGGAGGACACACTGCATAAGTACTACAGTGGCTTTTCATCTGTCCTTGATTTTGCAGAATGGTCTGGTTTCTGTCATATTTTTGTACTGTTGATTTATGCTTATTACTCAAAGTGCCTGTTGCTCTGTGTTTAAGTAGCAATGCTTTAATGACCATAAGGTAAGCTTGTCTGACATCGTAAGATGCAAGTAAGCTTTAATAAGCATACTGTTAAAGAATTGCCAACATTGAAAGCCTTTCTGTTGTTGCCATGCAGAGAATACTTGACTAGATAATGTATAAGCCTTGGGTATTAAAGGACAGGATTCCATTATTTTAAAAAGCTCATTACACTTGTTGGAGACTTCCAGTCATCTCTACAGGCTTTACCAGTAAACTAAACAGAATGCCAATCATGTGTGGTCCATAACCTGTACAGTAATCCTTTAAGCAATGTATCTTGAGCTTGTTTCTTGTTTGCTTTTCATTTTTTACTTTTATCATGTTTTCCCCATGAAACAAGTTGTCAGGCAGCAGGTCTTTTTTGGATAAGAAACATTTTTACAAGTGGGGGCATCACATAGATTTCTACATTCAGCATGTTGCTTGGTACTTTAATAAAGCTGAATATATTATAATTAGAACTGCAGTGCAAGGAGAAGTGGTTTGAGTTGAGTGCTTCTGGTTTTTCTTATACTTGATTTTGACTGGCATTCCAGTAATGTATTTAAAAAGTAATTTATTTTTTCATGCCTCACAACCTTTTGTTTCCATCTAGATATTAAGTAAGCTGTCATGCAGCCAATGCATTGAAATATTTTTATTCTTCTACACTTATTTTTGTCTTGATTGGACTTTCATAATGATGGTTTGCCACCCAGGGCAGCGTATTTAATTAAAGTTAGTTTTTTTGTGGTTTTGTGCATAGCTCCTCCCCTTTATGGTTGACCACACCCCTTCCCTTTGACCCCGCCCATTCAGCGTCTCCTGCAGCCCCCCTGTGATTTGAAGTCACCAGCCGCCACTGGGTCAGTCAGGGCTTGGCAAGGGGTTATGGGTAAGAGGGAGGAGCTAGGAGCTCGGAGCCTAAGCTTTTGAATTGCCGGCTCGGATCCGAGGTCGGATCCGATACCCACAGGTTGCATCCGAATGAAGTCACCTACTCAGATGGAACGTTATGGTGAGTACATAACTTCTAATTATAAACAAGTAATTATATAACAGTAAATACAGAAGTACAACTAAAATCATAGTATTTACAGATACAATATGAAGCAAACAATCAAGGTTAAGAAAAATAAGAATTGTTGTAAATTCTTGCTGGTACTTTATGAAGAAAAGAATAGGACTCTGCAGTACCTGAGATGTCTGAGGTATATAGAGGAGAAGAGGTTATGTGGGATGGGTGCAGGAACATTCCCAGAAAGATGTTAGGTGTGAGTGCAGTGAGGTTTTGAAGGAAGAGCGACTAGAGATGGTACGGATGGATGGTGCTAGGGAGTTCCACTGACGCACAAGGGCAAAGCATAGGAGATTTTTGCCAGGGTGGAGCGGGTGGGTTTATGCAATCCTATCAAGTTTTGATTGCTGGATCTTAACAATCTTTTTGGAAGGTGCATTTTAAGGGATGAGGATAGGGAGGGACAGAGGGAGAGACTAAAAATGAGTTTGAACATAAGTGAGTTGAATGTAGGGTGAGATACTTGGGTAGCTCTAACCAATTTAGTTTGTGAATGGTGACACAATGATGGGTAGAAGAATTGTGGCTAGTGGCAAACTTGGCAATCTTATTATAGCAGGAGGAGAGTTATGACTTAAGTGTGGATTGTAGGTTAGTTAGGAGTGGGGCACCATATAGGAGAGAAGGGATGAGGAATGTGGTAGAGGTAGTGAGGTAGCGACAATGGCAGTAGAGCATACCAAGTTTCTGGTGTGTTTTTTTGATGTTTATTTGTATGTGGGAGGTGAATCTAAGCTGATCATCAATGAGGACACCTAATAGTTTGGCCTCAGGTACGAATTAGAGAGCTGTATTGTTGTGGCTGGTGATGCAGAATGTTTTTATTTATAGTGGTTGTTTTAGAAGGGGTAAATAACATAAGTTTGGTTTTTGAGGCAGTAAGTGCTAGGAGATCGTCTCTCATCAACTGTTCTGTGGTAGAAAAAGCATCTTGGGTTAGTTTTAGGAGAGTGGTGATAGAGGTGGCAGAACAGATTATAGTTGAATCGGCTGCATATTGGATAAGATTTGTGTTCGGGATTGAGTGGTGAAAATCATTTATGAAAATATTAAACAGGAGGGGTCCCAGTATGGAGCCTTGTGGTACACCAGTGGGTGTGCTGTGGAATGGGGTGGTGGCTTTTTTCAATTTAGCTGCTTGTTGCCTATTTGTGAGGTAACTAGAGAACCAGTTGAGAGAGGAAAGAGATAGGTTTGGATTAGAGAGTTTAGCTAGGAGAAGGTTGTGAGAGATGGTGACGAAGGCCTTTGAGAGGTCCAGTAGGAGTGTAGATACAATATATCTAGAGTCACGGGCTTTGTTGACAGTTTTGAGGAAGGATGGAAGAGCCATGGGTTGTGCTGTGGCCTGATCTGAAACCATGCTGTGTGGGAGTTAGTAAGTGGTTGTGTAGGAGTTGTAAATGGATGCATTTCTCAAGAACTTTGGAGATTGGGATAAGATTGCGATGGGGCAGAAATTTGTGATATTATTGTTGTTGCCCCCTTTGTAAAGGGGTAAGACTAAGGTCATTTTCCAAAGTTGGGGTACATAGCCTTCTTGGATAGAGTGTTTGATTAAAATAGAGATGGGGAAGGCAATGGCTTCGGCGGCTATACTAAGAAAGTATGAGGGAATGCTGTCGGGGGCATTGGAGCACGGTTTCAGTTTTTGGAGTTTTTGTATGGTAGATGTGGGACTGGGTTTTATATAGAAAGGAGGAGGTTGAGAGGTGGAGATATTTGAGAGGGAAGGGGAAGATAGGTGAGGGGTTGTAGTAGTACTATTGTTAGTGAAGGATGAGGTAAGCTTGCTAACTGAGTTGATGAAGAAAGAGTTGAATTGAGCTGCCAGATCTATGTCTAGAGCATTGGGGTCAGGACAAGGGTTTTCTTTTTTGCCAGGATTGAGGAGGGTGGAGATCCCATTCCAGAATTGTCTAGGATTTGTTTTATGGCTACTTTGAAATATGGAGAAATACGCTTTGCAGTCTGCTATGACACGCTTTTTGACTTTGTTGCGGAGCGCTTTCTATTCGTTAAGGGTGGAGGGGGGCTTATTTTTCTGGTGGCGTACCCAAGCTTTGTCTCTAAGGCGCATTGCAGCTAGTGTGACCTTGGTTAGCCATGGGGCAGTTTTGCTTTTTATTCTTTTAGTTTTTAGAGGAGCATGTGAATCTAGGAGGTTTAAGAATGTTGAGTTGAAGTAGGATATGGCATTATCCAGGGGGAGAGTTTTCAGAGGGCTCCAGTTTATTGATTTTAGTGAGGTCGAAAGTGTACTGGGATTAAAGTTTTTTTAGGGAACGAGTGGAAATATAGTTAGAGATTAGTAGATGTATTTTCATTCCACCTGTTGTCCTTGTTTTAATTTTCTATTCCTTCCTAACAGATTAGATCGTGAACCTCCATCAGTAGTCTTAGCTGCTCTATGTGCAGTGCTTATACTGCCACACTTTAAGACTTTTGTCTGTTATCTTTGCCAGTTTACTCTAATCAGCAGTGCATAATTGCTAACAGATTCTCCCCTTACTGTTATATGCCACAAGCATCACGCTACGTCAGAGAGTTCAGTTTAACTTGTCCTTATTTACCTGTGTAAACTCTTCCCATTCACGAGTTTTTCACAGCTCAGTGTCAGAATTGCCCTCATTTGCCATTAGCATGATTACAAGGTCACTTCCTGTTAAGCTGGTGTTCTGTGTTTTAATGTTCCTTCAAGGGTTGATATTTCTTGAATGGGGGAATAATCACCCTTGCCCCTTACTCATTGAAGTTGGTCCACTCCCTCTGTCTAGCTGACTACTGCCCTTCGTTGGATTCTTTGATGTATTTTTCTGCAACAGCAACTGGTTTCCCCTCTTGTGTACTCCACAACGTGCCTCCCTTAGGTCAACTGTGACCTTAAGTACTCCTTATACCAAAAAGAATTTGCAAATTGCTGGGTATTGCAGCTTGACTCTTAGCCCTTTATGCTTTGCCAGTGAATTGCCTGGGAGGAAAGCTGCCCTTTCTCTCCATGTTTTTGGGGAATAGTCATTGTCCGCTTAAATCTCCCAGCTTGCAAAGAAGGGTCAACACTTGCGCTTTTTGATTGTCAGCAAATATTGCATCATCTGTCTGTCCATAATCATGCACAGCTGCACTTTCACTCCAGTACAGTTATTGGAGGAATATATGCTTCACTTATTAGTTCATGTAATTATAAATTATTGTATCCTGCCTTCAAACCCATTAAGGGCCAGCGTGGGACACACACTCCTCTGTTGATGAGGTAGTTCTTAAGACTCCTCAGATGTGCCTGCTTTTTCTGAAAACCCAGTATCATGACAAAGTTAGCAAGTGGCATGCTGTGAGATGTACATTGTGCACGTGATAAATGAGATCTGTACTTCAGTGTGATGCCATACATTCACCAGAAGTAGTGCACCTGTAGGCCAGAACTTCAGATGTGCCATTTTTATTTTACACTGGTTAAACAGGGGTCAGATTTCTGTGATAACTAGGTAAATTATGGAAGGAAAAAAAACTTAATTGTCTTTTTGGCTGAAGATGTTTTTTTGGTGCGTCTATCACAGTGCCACCAAAGGTCTTATTGTATGTAAGCTGTTTATTGGAACTTGAACGGATAGAGCTTTACTGCAGATGGTGAGTTAATGCACAAGTATAGCTATGGTTAGTTGAGGGGGGACAGTCACCCCGAGTACAAGGTGTTAGTAGACACGATCAGCAGAAGCTGATTGTTCAGCAGTGCATTCATTTCCATACCGGCTTTCAAATGCTAGTACAGAAATACTTTTTGCAGTCTAGACTGTCAGAAGCAAAGCACTTGCATTACTGCAGAATCTTTAAGAAAATTTCCAAAGCTAACAACTTCCTACTAAGTGATGGCAGTGCTACATTCCAAGCCCTCACCCCCCCAACTCGGAAAACATGGTGGCCTCTATGGAAGTATTTACGGAAACCCTGTAAAAGCATGTAAATAACTGTATAGAAACAGCAGTACCAAACCGAAACAAACTTAAGACAAACTCCAAAAATAAGACCCCTTGGTGGACCCCCCCCCCCCAGTATAAATGAGTCGTACAAGAAAAGAAAGAAAATCCTGACCAAAAATAGGAAGGGCTATTCCCCCAAAAAACTCACTCTTCAGTCTCAACAGGCAACTCAGGGGAACTAATAAAGATCACCATGCCAACCTTGAGGCAAAAATAACCTCCCAGGTGAAGGATAACCATAAGGCATTTTTCAGTTACATTCACAGTCTTAAAGAAAATACCCACTAGTGTGCTGAACTAATAGTAAGTGGAACTTCCTGTAATGAATTTGGGGATATAGCAAATTTGTTGGCCAACATATTTAGCTCCAATTCCCCCCGGGAAATACCCTTTACCATTTCATCCCAGCTATCACTAAAGAACAGGTCCTGACTGCACTCTCTCTAGCTAAACAAACACTGCATTAGTGAGTCCTGATAACATCCCTGGATGTGTCATAAATAAACTGAAACATGACCTGTCAGGCCCACTAAAATCTCTGTTCAGCCACAGCCTCCAGAAAGGCTTCACCCATAGGGAGTAGAGAACTGCATTGGTCATCCCTCTACAGAAAGGCGGACCATCAACAGACCCAGGGAACTACAGAACCATAAGTTTGACTAGTTTTATATGCAAGGCCATGGAAAGAATTATCATGGACCTGATGAACAATGACCCAGGAAATTTTCAAACATTGCACCCATCCTAGTTCACTTTCATCAAGGGCAGGTCATTCATGAAGGTCACTAGAGGCATGGACAAGAGCAAAATGGTACTTATGGTATACTTTTTTTTTCTAAACAAGAAACATCTTCATTAAATTATCACTTTTGACATAGGCAGTCATGCATTTATATAAATGAAAACAAAGCATATTGGCATATTTTCAGTTGCAAACATTATTACTTATACTCTATCCCGGCATTGTTTGTCAAACATTATATAGCTCATTCAAATCCTGCCTTCTTTTAAACCTCATTCCTTCTCCAAAACATTATTCTGCATGCATTTTTCCCATAATTCCCATTTCTTCTATGCAATTTGCTCCTGCCATTTTCTAAAGATCCCATTTCCAGTTGTTTTATCTCTGTAACTACCATAATAAGATACAGCAAGGCTTTACTATAGCTAGGCAATTGCAACTATGTATAATATATCAAGAAAATAATTTCCTTAGTTATAACAATTTCCTCACCCAGTATTTGTGATAGAGTAGTCTGCAGGAGAATTTTTATAGTCTACCAACTCATTACACTCCCAAAAAATATGTTCCCAGTTACCTCTTTCTTCCCCATCACACCTCCAACATTTGCTGTTTATTTGAAAAAAACATATTTGGAGTCTACTTGGAGTATAAAAATACCAATGTAAACACTTCCAAGCAAAAATCCTAAATTATCTAGACTTTGTAGTATATTTGGGAGTCATACTTATATCTCCCTCAGTTACTTTGTGAATTGCTTATCCAGTCTCTCTTCCCAATCCTTTCTAACCTCCTTTGTTTGATTCGTGTTATTATGGAATATTTTATATGCTTTACTAATTGTCCCTTTTTTAACAGAAGCTTCTGCTCTGGATTCTACTTAAAACTCTACCAGTGCTGGTCTTTTGCTTAGGATGCCCCTATTTCTTTTTCTTTGCCTATACTCTGATATCAATCCTTGATACAGAAGGCAATCTCTTGCTTGCAGTCCAGATAAATTCTTGGCCTCTTCCAATTCTGTTAACTTTCCCTGGGTCTATAGTACTTCCACGAAAACACAAGTACTCGAACACCTATCCATCAACTCCAGTACAGCGAACAACTGTTTATCGAACGTTCACATTAGCAAATGTTTTTCCCAGAGCAAAGAGTTAGCTGTTCAACATCCAGAAATTGCCCTTTTCCCCACTGTAGTGCAGTCTCAGAGTTGGTATATTTATGTAGGGAGGTGTGAAGGGCATAGCCCCCCAGTTTGTTGGATAGATGTACTGCGGTGTGTGTATTTCTCTGCATGCTGGACAGCTAACTCTTTGCACTTGGAAAAGTTTTGCTGGTGTGTAGGTTTGATGGAAAGACCATTACGCTGTATTGAGATCAATGGATAGGTGTTTGAGTACTTGTGTTTTCATGAAAATGATACAGATCCCCTCTCCCTCTGTAATTATTTGCTGCTAATACCTTGGTTCTTTTGCCAGTTTTCAGTGGTAAATTCCAGCCACCTCTTGCCTGTTGTCTGTATACCTAATTGTAGTCATTCTTGTGGGCAGAACCTCCTTCCTGCATTCCCATGTTGGCTTAGTTCTTAGAATACTTTATGAATATAGTATTCTGTATGGTTATTGTTATTCTCTTTAAAGATCTGCATCCAAAATCCCAGTCTCTCCTTGTTTCTTGAGCTTCCCCACTGTTGCATCATCATCCATTTCCACTTCGAATGTATAAGGTTTCTGCTTGTGCTATGTATAGGAGCGTTAACTGTGTAGCTCTGAAATATCACTTTAAAGCAGGTAATCCCAAATAACCTTGTTCTTTAGATTAGCTTATCCCCCTTGAATTTTGCCCTCTTCTCCTCCCAGATGAAATCAAATTCAACTATTTATTAATTGCTATCCAGAACTTTTCTTCTAGTTGATAAAAATATGGATGACCTGTGTATAAAACTAAGAGGACTAAAAACATTTTGACTTCTTATATCTTGCTATCTATATCCATGAAACAGGGCTTCCAGTTTCTCAGTTTTTGTATTAGGTTTTGTTTAGTCTCTTCCCACATATCCTTAGCCGCCATAACAAAATCCTTTTTAATCCATACTCCTAAGTGCTTCATTTTATCATGTCCCCATAAGTATGGGTATTGCTGAACCAATTTGTATGTGGTTACATAGCTTACAGCTATTGGTTTGTTTAATCTTCATTAATTTTGTATCTCAAAAAGACTTGAGACAGTCTCAACATGCTCCATAACACTGAAATATCCTGTTATAAAATAAGTATAAAATAATATCATCTGCAAATAAAACCAGCTTTTCTTGACTACCATACCAATTACAATGTGAATTTCTGATTCCCTTATTTTCTTTGCCAATGGTTCTAAATATAACATTAATAACAAAGGGGAAATAGAGCACCCCTGCCTGGTTCCCCTGCTCAAACAGAACTTATAGAGTAAGCCAACCACTCGAATTTTCACCTCTGATCCCTTGTATATCCTTCTAATCAGCCTTCTGATTTTATCAGGGAATGCAAATGCTTCTATCACCATACTCATAAAATCCCAGTTTACTCTGTTGAATGTTTTCTCTGCATCATGACCCACCAACAATAGTGTTTTTTCTTACATTCTGCTTATCTCTGAATCATCATTGTTCTATTAATGTTGTAAAATTTTTGCCTCCCCTCCACAAAATCAAATTGATCCATATCTATCAATTTCAGCATCACCTTTGTCATTCTTTTAGCCATTCTAGACATAAACACTTCATAATCATGGTTTAGAATTGAAGTGGGCCTTCACCATTTTAGGTATTACAGCCACCACCACTTTCTTCAAGGATTTGGGTACTTCTCCTCCTTTTAAAATACTGTTAAAACCTTATAGAACTTTGTCAGTTTCTTCCCTCCTAGCTTCCAAACTTCCACAGGAATACTGTCTATTCCTGGGGACTTTCCTGTAGATTGGTTTTACATCAACATTTTTATCTCATCTCCTCCTATCCTGTTAATAATTGAGCTTAATCTACTTCTAACCTTGGCATATTTAATTCTTCCATAAACAATTCCATTTGTACCTTTTCTTGATTTCCATATTTATATGCTTTATACAGATTTTTATAAAATTTTCAAAATATTTCTAGTACCTCCAGGATCTCTGGTTATCTTCCTTGTTATAGGCTGCCTAAGCTTGGCAACAGCCCTTTCTACTTTTTGTTGCCTGAGTCATTGTGCTAAGTTTTTTGTGCTCTGGAGTTATCAAAAAACAGTTGCTTAACACCAGTCTTTCTAAATTCATGTATATTATCAAGGTAATCCCTTATTTTTTGTTTTGCATTCTGCAGTTGTTCCAGTTCTTGTTCTGTGAGATCTTCCTTATTCTGCAATACTTTAACCTTTGTCAGTCCCTCTAAATTCTTAATACTTCTTAACCATATCTCTATTTCTTTCATTTTCACCCTATTTTTAAGTTCCAGATTAATTTTATCCCACCCCTAACTATATTTTTAGAAGAAAGTACTATCTTTCCTAATAACTTCCAAATAATTTCCACTACCCATTCCTCAAATTCCTCTGTTTTTAGCATATAGGTGGGAAAGTGCTAGTGGTTCATTTTTATTTCATTACCCTGCATTGTTATTGGCATATGATTTGGAATAGTTATCAAAACTTTCAGTTAAATGCACATGTTCCTGTAAAATATAATTTCTGTCTAGCCTAGCCCAGGTTTTGTACCTTGCAGAATAATATGTAAATTAACTCCAAACTCCTACTACTGAATTCACATCTTCCATGCCAAATATTTTCCAATTTTCTTCAAAAATCTACCCTCTTTTGTTATATAATTTCCATGCTGGGACCTGCCAGATACATCCTCATTGCCACAAATCAAATTCCATTCCCCACCTATAAGTAATATTCCCTGCTGAAAGACAAATATTTCTCCCAGAATTTTCTTTAGCTCCATTATAGCAGTTTTAGGTGGAATATAAATACATGCCAGTGTAATCCTCCTCCCTTGCCTGTAGTCCCTTAGTACTACAAATCTACCTTTATTATTTTTTTCTTTCTTGTCTGTCTCTATTGGCGCTCCTCTTGCAATTAACATAAGTACTCCCTTTTTCCTTTGTCCCAGATATTCCTCTGAGTAACTATCCTGAAATCTGTTCTTGATCAGATTCACATGCTCATTTCTTTCCAAATGTGTCTCCTGTAGCATAGCTGTTTGCTCTCTCTATTTTAAATATAGTTCACTACTCTTTCTTTTTTATATATATCTGTGAGACTATTCACATTTAGAGAGTGTCATTATTTTAAGAAGTTATTATTCCCACCTGCAACTCGACACCGTAAAACTCCACTGCCAATCATGAGCGGACAGGTGATCCGCTGTGGCAACCCCTAACCGGGAAAAGCCGAAAGAAGAAGAAGATTATTCCCACCTGTTATGTGTAACAGTTTTTTTAATGTCTAGTTTCAGCTTATGTGTTACCTGCATGTTTGGCAGGTTGATCTTTTATACAATTGTTTCTTGTCATAGCCATTTGAACCCATGTTGCAAAACGTCTTACAGAACTTTTTGTTTTAGTGAAAACCCTCAAAGAAAAAAACAAACATATCCCCAGAATACCCCTAAAACCTATTAGCTTAATACTAACACACAAAACTATGTATATCTTCAAATATTGAAGTTTAACCTTCCTAATAGGAACAGTTGTGCCAAACTGACACCCACACTCCTAGACTTGGATTACCCTATAAAAAAGGATGTGAAGTTGTTAAATCTCACCTTCATTTTTACTGATGGGTATGGCCAAATAGCAAAGCTCGAGGTCTCTAACAGCTCGAGGCCAAGCCCTATCCCACAATGCACCACTACATTCCCCAGATGTCCCTTCATCTATGATGTCAGGTCGTCAGGGGTATAAAACATGCAGCCGATGCCATTACATCAGTCTTTCTTGCCACGCAGTGCCCAAAGCAGAAGCAGTTCGCAAGTGCCGGTCGGCCGACTCCTGAAATTTTTGTTTTCGAGTTTCAGAGCTGAAGTCTTCAACTAAAAGCCAAGTACCCCGTTGGGGAAACTTTTTCTTGCTCCTTACTGATGTCAGTAAAAGTTAATAATTGCATTACTTGTGGGAAGCAAATACATCATAAGGATTTTCATTTGTTCTCTATTCCTTGCCTGGGCCCTGACCACAACGTGCCTTGCTGTCGGTTTTGTGCTAAATTTAAACAATGCACGATTAAACGTCAGTATATTTTTGCTTCTAAATATTTTGGCTCAAGATTTAATTATCCAGAAATGTCGCTGGTTAGCAATCCGACTACCGGAATACCTAAAAAATGCAAAGAAAAAGACAGACAGACCGTCGAGGTCCAAAACTGACGACGCTTCTCCTAAGCCAGTCACCAGTACTCAGTGAGACGCTTTCACAGCCCTTGATACCCGCTACTTCTGGTTCGCAGGCCTCTACTGAGACCCATTCTGAGTCCGGTATGCCGCGAGATGCTTCAATTATGGAACCCGCAGATGTCTCTACCTTAGATGGGTCCGGAGCTGCTGTGCAGGCACCAGCTTCTGAGGGTGTTTTCAGGCCTACAGATTTGTTTATTAGACGCCATCTTCAAAACTAAGGCCAAAATCTAAATCTATGTCTAAAAAACTGATGCCTGGGCCACATGTGCAGGCCCCTATACCTAAAAAACAAATGATCAAAATGGCTGAAGATTTAATTACTCTGATCAGGGGTAGCCAACCCCCTCCTTCTAAGAGGCCTAGGCAAGACATTGATTATGAAACTTCGGAACAGGATAGGATTTGTCTATTCCTACTTATGAGGACTCTGATGCAGAAGATTCCATTCCTTCTGCTTCTCCCCCTGAGGATTTTTCTTTTGGGGAAACTTTACATACCTTAAGGGAACATTTCCACTGGGAAAGTCAGGATATCTCTGAATCTAAAAAGAGACTTGGGGATTTTCTTCTTCTTCCTCAGCATAGGCCTTTGGCTATACATCCTGTTCTAGATGTTGTTGATGATGTTTTTTCAGAATCTAGTATGACTCCTGATTCTCTGCCTCCGGCTCCTAGTAAGCCAGACAGATGCTACAGGGTACTTGACTCCCACAAATTCCTTTTCAAAAATCCTATTGCTGATCCAGAAACCGTTTCTCAGGGCCCCAAGGGCATTAAGGCCTCTACTGCCTTCTGATAGAGATTCCAGGGCGCTGGATAGATGGGGTAAGAAGGTTTACACGTCTACAACCTTGGCAATCAGGGCTTTAAACTGTCAATTTCATATGCTTAAATGTCAACAGCATATCATGGGACTACGTAAACAGAAAATGATGTTAATCTCTGACTGTGTGGAAAATAAAGATTTGCAGGATGTATTACATTCGGCTGAACAAGTTGGAAAACATAGTGTGCAATGTGGTTTTGATTCCTTGGAGGCCTCTTGCAGGGCTGCTGCAATTGGATCTGTGCTAAGAAGGCATGCTTGGCTAAAAGAGCAAACTCTGCCTGTTCATGTTAAAGCAAAATTGTTGGATGCTAATGTACAACAGGACCGTCTCTTTGGTAATAAGGCTGAAGAAGTGGTAAAAAAGATGGAAGATGAAGCTAAATCTATGCAAACTGTGAAAGATTTCTTACAAGTGCATCCTCCAAGATTTAGTAGGCACTGGCCTACTAAGAACTGGTCCTTTCCAGTCCCCTTGAGAGCCGCTCAAGTCAAATCAAGATATCTCAAAGGCTCCAGGTTTCAGTCACAAGGAACATTTAGAACAAAACAATGGGGTGCCTCCACCTCCAAATCTGGAAACAACAAGGCACCTCCCTATGGTAAACCGTCTCAATGACTTCCCTCTACAATCATCAAGCACTTACCTTTTAGCCTCCCCTTTGGGGGGGAAACTGGCACTTCATGCACGAAACTGGCAACTTATTACCCAGGACAAATGGGTTTTAAATGTAGTATCCCAGGGATACAGATTTAATTTCCACACGTTGCCAATCCCAAACGGATGGCCAGATCTGCCCCCAAATCAGTGGGCAGATGCCCAGAAACAAGTTCTGTCCCTCATGAGCATGGGGGCTATTCAGCCAGTACCAGAAGAGGAAAAGGGAAAAGGTTTCTATTCAAGACTTTTCCTGGTACCCAGAAAAGACAAATCATGGCGTCCGATTCTGGACTTATCCACTCTAAACACATTTCTGGACATTCCAGAATTCAAGATGCTGACTCTTCAACAGTTGCTACCTGTGCTAGGCAAAGATGCCTGGTCAGTAACTCTAGACTTGAAAGAGGCTTACCTGCATATCCCAAGCAGGGAATCTTGCAAAAGATACCTCCGCTTCAAAGCAGGCTACTTGCATTACCAGTTCTCTGCACTGTCCTTTGGCTTATCTACTACACCCAGGGTCTTCACAAAGTGCCTGGCTACAGTTATTGCATTTTGCAGGCAAAGAAATATTCAAATATATCCATACCTGGACAAATATCATATTCAGGCAGTAAACAAGAACATTCTTCTGAAGCATCTGGCATTTGTAAAAAGGGTTCTAACTTGTCTAGGGTACACCATAAACAAAAAGAAATCACAACCGGTACCCTCTCAAAAAATTACATTCCTGGGTGCAAGCTTGAATACAACTACCTGGATTACTTACCTTGCACCAGAAAAGCAAATTCAATTGGTGACTTACTTCAAACAGGTGGCCACAAAAACCCTGCTATCTGCAAGACAAATTCTGCAAGCCTTGGGGTTCATGGCCTCCTGCATTCTTCTAATTCCATATGCAAGACTGCATATGAGGAAACTTCAGTGGTACTTAAAAAGTTTATGGAGTCAACATTGTCACAGCCTGGAAACAATGATTCCTATCATACCTTGCCTGCAACTAGAGTTCCTATGGTGGGCAGAGGCCTGCCACCAAAACAAGGGACTGCCATTCACTCCACCCCCTGCCGCCCAAACACTACCTACAGATGCATCAGACTATGCTTGGGGGGCACATCTGGCAGGAAAGTGCATTCAGGGCAAATGGAGCCCAAATCAAATGCACCTACATATCAATCAGAAAGAGTTGCTAGCTGCACAGAATGCACTGACAGCCTTCATACAGGACAACTAATGATAAAGACGGACACCACAGTAATGTGGTACATAAACAAGCAGGGGGTACACATTCCTATCCCCTTTGCAGACTAGCCATGGCATTGTGGAACACGGCCTTGACCTACCAAATACAATTACAAACTCAATTCCTGCCAGGAAAGCTAAATACTCTGGCAGACGAACTAAGCAGAAATCGTATGGACCCACACGAATGGAAACTGGAACCACAAGTTTTCAACATGTTGACACGCAAATAGGGGAGCCCAGACATAGATCTTTTTGCCTCACCCCAGAACTATCAGTTGGACAAATTCTGCACAAGAATTCATCACAAAAAAGCTTGGAAAGTGGGTGCTCTATCATTCAGCTGGAAAAACCTATCAGTCTATGCTTTTCCTCCTCTGCCTCTGCTCTCCAAAGTTCTACTAAAAGTCAGACAGGACAAACCAAAAATGATTCTGATTGCTCCAGACTGGCCACGCCAATGCGTCACACCTTCCTCCGTGGCACCTTCCTCAGACACCTTACCTACTGTCTCAGCAGAACTACCAAATTCTGCACACTCAGCTCCAAACTTTGAATCTTGCAGCGTGGCTAATCAACTAATTTCACCCTTGCTATCCCTCAGCAAACCTGTGATGGATGTCATTTTGAAGGCTAGAATGCCTAGTACTAGAAAATCTTATGCTGACAAATGGAAAAGATTCTGTGCCTGGAACCAATCACAAGGAATAAGCACAGCAATGCCCAATAGTCATCAGATTCTGCAATACTTAATTGAGATGCTTCACAAGGGCCTATTTTTTTTTCTTCCATAAAAATCCATGCCTCTGCCATTTCAGCTCACTACAACACAGAACCTCCCATTTTCTCTCATCCTCTGCTAAAGCAGTATCTCAGAGGGGCCAAAAATTTAAGACCTCCCAGGAGAGCACCAACTCCTGCATGGGACCTCAATTTTGTTTTGGAAAAACTCACTCTCCCTCCTTTTGAGCCAGCTGCTACTGCAGACCTAAAATTTCTCTCCTGGAAAACAGCTTTCCTTTTAGCAGTTACTTCAGCTAGAAGGATTTCAGAATTACAGGCTCTTATGGCAGTGGAGCCTTTCATTATTTTTCATCCAGACAGGGTGGCTCTCAGGACCAATCCATATTTCATGCCTAAGGTGGTATCCAGTGTGGCTCTTAATCAGACCATTCTTCTGCCAACTTTCTTTCCCAATCCACAGAACAGCGGATTCTGCATTTATTTGATGTACACAGGCAACTTAGATTCTACTTAAACAGGACAAAATCTATAAGAAATTCTGAACAACTATTGATGGCATTTACTGCAGGGGTAGAGGGAAAGGCTGTTTCAAAGCAGACTATTTCCAAATGGATAAGCCATTGTATTCGTTTCTGCTATATGCACCATGGTAAACCTATCCCCAAGGGGATCAGATCTCATTCCACCAGGGCTGCATCTACTTCTGCAGCCTTTCTCAGAGGGGTTCCTACCAGAGACATTCTAGAAGCTGCTACCTGGAGCTCAGTTCATATGTTCACCAAAATTACCATTTACCTCTCTTCTCTAAATCCAGAGCTGGCTTTGCCACTGCTGTCCTGCAGGGCCTTATAGCTGCTCCTAATGCTGTATAAATCCATCCTCCCAACTATAGCTTTGGGATTCTACCCAAATGTAATGACTGCAACAGTGAAACACGAAGAACATAGTACAGTTGTGTACACTTACCATAAATGTAGATGTTTGAGTGTATTCACTGTTGCAGTCCTGGTTACCACACCCTCCAGCCCCCTGCTTTTCTCTTACTATACCTCTCCTTTCTTTTACTATGCTTAAAAGCCTTTATGGTGTATTTGCTTTTGTTTGGAGGTATATTTTTTGTGTTTTAAATGTTATATATATATATATATATATATATATATATATATATATATATATATATATATATATATATATATATATATGTATATATATATATATATATATATATATATATATATATATATATATATATATATATATATATATATTGCTCTCCATTTGGGGGGCACTTGACATCTGGGGCAAGAAAAACTGATGTAATGGTATCAGCTGCATGTTTTATACCCCTAACGACCTGACGTCATGGATGAAGGGACAGCAACCGACGCAGGACCCAAGATTTTGTTAATCAGGCCGACTGAGCAGATTACCCAAATGTAATGATTGCAACAGTGAATACACTCTAACATCTACATTTATGGTAAGTGTACACAACTGTACTTTTTTGACCAAAATGTCAGAAAAGGCTAAATCGGGATTTAAGCGTTTTCCCAAATGCAATCAAAAAATGTCAATAATGGATGGACATTCCACTTGTGTGTACTGCCTAGGGGAGGTACACTTACAGGAGGTTTGCTCCATTTGCCATGGCTTTGGTTCTAGGGTTTTAGCCGAGAGAAAGCGTAAGTTGATTGAGAGGGGCTTGATTAAAACAGCCTTCCAGTAGGATTTGGACCCTGCTTCCAGTCAGCCAAAACCATCTTCTCCTGCATCGTCATCTGGTTCGGCAACGAAGGGCACTTCGGTCCCAAAGTCATCTAAGAAGGTTACGGTCTCGGCTCCACTGCCATCGGAGCTGACCGTTCAGGTTGCTGGTAGGAAACAGTCCCCAGTTCTGGAACCAGTGTCTCCTACCTTGAGGTCCCCAATTCTGAGGTCACTGGCTCCGTTATTTGTATCCTCTCGGGCTTCTAGACTATCTGATTCGGATGTAGATCGAGTGGTATGGACACATCTACAGGTCCTGGCGCTTAATTCTGTCGGTTTCGACTCTCACAGCTTCGGAACTGACAAAGTCCTCTCCTATTGTTGTTGCTCCTCCTCCAACTCGCACCGAGACTTCGTAGCCGGAGGAGGCCAGTCAGTCATTGGTGGAGCCGCCTGTGCCGACACTCACCTCTTAGCTGTTGGTACCGACCACCCTGATATCCTCTGCTCCGGCTATGGAATCTGGGAGCTGACACTCTCCTGTCGGTTCTGGGGGGGGGGGGGGGAGTCGAACCGATACGTCGGTTCCAACTCTTCTTCTTGGGGCGTCAGCACGATTGAGTCAGACTCCTACTTTGGGCTAGGAGCTGGCGGTTCTGGTGCAGGAGTCCTCCTCAGTGTCTTCGGACCCAGGTGCTTCCTCGCATCAGAGCCGTGGGGCTTTCGATGCCATGAGGAGGGCTTTGTCCCCCAGGATTTCCACACCCTCTGATTTGGCCACCTCCTCCCAAAAGGCACCTGCTTCTTCTCCGCTACCACAGGTTCACCGTAAACGTAGGGACCCAGAGCATCAGGAAGCCTCCTTGGGGGAACCCTGCTTTTCCTAGACTTCCCCAGAGATTCCCACTGAGTAGGTCCATCAGAAGAGGCTATATAAGATGAGACATCTAGATTCCCCTCAGGAATCCATCATGTCGGACATCAATTTGGAGGAATTGCAAGGGTCCCCCTCTGAGAATATTTCCTTCAGGGATATCCTTGAGATCCTTAAGCAGGGGGGGGGGCTGGCAGCCCCAAAATCCTACCGAGGACAAAGCGGTGCTCCTGAAAGCTTTCAAGTCCCAACCCTCCACCTCTTGGGTGTCTCCGCCCTTTGATGAGTTAATGGATCTTTTATCTCAAAGGGCATGGGAGTCACCAGATTCTATGGAGCCTGTTCCTAGAAAACCAAACAAGTACATATCAGCACCCCATGACAAGGCCTTTTTGTGTAGACCCATACCTGTTGACGCCATGGTGGTGGTGGCAGCCACTAAAAAGGAGATGTCGGAGACTTCTACATCTGTTCATCCTCCTAATAGAGAGTCTAGGATAATGGACAGATTTGGGAAGCGCGTGTTCAGTTCTACGACCTTTGCACTTCAGTCTTTGAACTACCTGACCCACTTCACCCGTCTACAATGAGGTCTCCTCAAGGAGCTTGCAGATACTCTCCAGGATGCAGTAGCTGACTCGGTGACGCACAAGGTGATGTCTCAGCTTGCTACCCTCAATTCCATTGTAAACTCGTCCATGCACCTCGTGTCTTACACAGCTGATGGAATGAGTAGTGCTGTGTGTACAGGAATTGCTCTGTGGAGACATTCCTGGATGCGCCTTTGCTCTTTTGCAGAACCTTTTAAGTCATCATTTGTGAATGCCCCTTTCGATGGTCCCTCCTTATTTGGACCAAAAGTAAAAGAGACCCTCACCAGATGTGAGCAAGACAGTAAGACTCTCTCTGCTGTTGGAGTCCATTTTTCTACTTTTACAAAACCTTATCCAAAAGGTCAATGGGGTTGGAAGATGTGGTTCCGTAAGACCCAAGGAGCCTTTCTGAATTCACAAGGTGAAGACTCCTCCAGGCCAGAGGGGGAGGCAATGGTGGAAGACGATGCCCACGTGGCAGAGGAGGTCCGCGGAACCAGGGTGACAGAGATCAGTTCCTTGGGAAACCCTATCAGCGCTCCTGAAAGGAGGCCCGACTGCCCTGCTCTGGAGGCAGTCGGGGGACATTTGTCTTTGTACCTAGGTGCCTGGCTAAATATCTCAGAAGACCGATGGGTGCAAAACGTTATATCCAGAGGATATTCCATCCCTTTCACTCTTATCCCAGACCAATAAAAGGAATCCCAGACGTTCCACCCAATCTATGGGATGTGGCATCCATAGAGGTCCAGAAACTATTACAAAACAGAGTCATCCAGCCAGTCCCAGCAGACCAGCAAGGATCCAGAACTTACTTGAGGTTCTTTTTGGTACCAAAGAAGACAGGGGACTGGAGACCTATTCTGGACCTTAGCAGGCTCAGTAAATATGTGGTGAAGACGAAGTTCCGGATGGTCTTGCTTCAGTCCATTCTCCCGTTTTTAGGGAAGGACGATTGGATGTGCTGTATCGATCTACAGGATGTGTACTACCATATAAAAATGGCCAGGCCATCCAGGGATCATCTGCGCTTCCGGCTGGGAGCCAGTCATTTCCAGTTTCGGGCACTGCCCTTTGGTCTCACTACAGCCCCCAGAGTGTTCACCAAATGCATGGCAAGGGTCATGGCTGACTTGAGGCATTCAGGAATCCAGGTGTTTCCTAACTTGGACGACTGGCTCCTTAACGCCCCTCACCAGGCATCTGCTTATTCGGGCAAGAGACGCTACCAGGGATCTATGTTCACAGCTAGGCATTACGATAAATTTAGAGAAGTCTGCCTTATTGCCGTTGCAGCATACAGTCTTTATAGGAGCAGACTTAGACATGGTCAGCATGTCCCTGAAGCTCCCTTCCAAAAGGGATATTGTCCTCCAACAACAGATTGTGGATCTCCTGTCAAAGTGAAAAGTACCAGCATCACAGATTCTCAAACTGCTCAGCATGATGGCAAGGGGTATTGCAATGAGATCCCACATGTGCATTCTTCAGTGGCTGCTTTGCACACAATGGACCTTTCAGGAATTACCCTTTAATCATCTAGTCTTGATTACCGACTCTTGCAAGAAAGACCTTCGCTGGTGGCTAACATCGGAAACATTGACTATGGGCCGCCCATTTGTTCTTCCCTCTCCAGTCGCGACGGTGACCACGGATGCCACCCTGATTGGGTGGGTGGTTGGGTGGGGGGCATTATCAGGGCAGACAGCCCAAGGTACTTGGAAGGCTCATGAGGCTCAATTGCATATAAACGCCCTGGAGATGAGAGCGGTTCTTCTAGCATTGCAGGCCTTTCAGGACTCTCTTCCCTTAGGCACGATTGCAATCCAGTCGGGCAACATGTCGGTCGTCTGGTACATCAACAAATGAGGAACCCAATCCTACCCCCTGTGTCGAGAGGCTCTGAGATTATGGGATTGGGCAGAGTCCATCCAGTGTTTTCTGATTGCAATGCACATCCCGGGGAAATCCAACATAATGGCAGACAGACTCAGCAGAGCCATTCTGCTACCTCACGAGTGGTCTCTCAAGAATGAAGTAGCAGAAATGATTTTCCGCAGATGGGGCCAGCCTTGCTGCGATCTTTTTGCCACCTCCACAAACACTAAGTGCAGCAACTACTTTGCCCTGATCCCTCAACAGGGTCAGCCACCGAGGGATGCTCTGGTCCACGATTGGGCTCCGGGACTCCTTTATGCTTTTCCCCCCTTTCTGCTAATCCCCAAAGTATTGCAGAAAGCCAGTTTTCTGGGCAGGACACTCATCTTAGTTGCACCATATTGGCCTCGTGAAATTTGGTTCCCCTTTCTGAAGCCTCATCTACTAGAGGAGCCGTGGATCCTAGACCCAGTGCCAGATCTATTGACCCATTCATCAGGAGCTCTTCATCGCTCTCTTCAGTCCATCAAACTGACAGCTTCGCTGCTCCAATTCCGGGAATAGCCAGGTTCCAGAATCTTTTAGAAGAAGCACGACATATCCTTTTGTCGTCACACAAATCATCGACTAGGAAACTTTACCTCAGTAAGTGAAAAAGGTTTTCCATTTGGGCACAACAGAATAATATTGACCCTTTCCAGGCATCTACAGCAGATGTACTGGAATTCCTAACTAAACTATTCAACAAAGGAGCTGCAGCAGCAGCAACCATTCGAGTCCCACTCACTGCTATTTCTAATTTTCATTTAGGGGCAGCCAAAAATGGTATCATGTCTCATAAGCTGGATAAAGCTTTTTTGAAAGGTGCTATGCACTTAAAACCACCGATCAGATCTCCCACTACTCCTTGGAACCTAAATCTAATCTTGTTCAAAATTATTCTTCCACCCTTTGAACCTGCCTCTTCTTGTGAGCTCAAGTTTCTTTCATGGAAGACTATATTCTTGGTGGCTATTACACTGGCACGTAGAATTTCAGAATTGCAAACCCTTTCCATCAAACTACCTAGTATTTCATAATGATAGGTTTCCCTCAGGACGAATCCATCATTTCTACCCAAGGTATGTTCTGAATTTACACTGACTCAGACGATTGAGTTACTCGTCTTTTTCCCTAATCATTCAAACCAGCTGGAATATATGCTTCACAAACTTGATGTGCATAGACAACTTTGATTTTATTTGGACAGAACAAAAGATCTCAGAAGGGCTGATCAGCTGTTTATCTCCTTCTCAGATTCAAGAAAAGGTACACCTGTGTCCAAACCTACCTTATTGAAATGGTTTTCTGATTGTATCTCATTTATCTACAGTAAAGAGGGAATTGCATTACAGAACAAGGTCAAGGCTCATTCTACAAGGGTGGTGTCTACTTCTGCAGCCTTCTTGACCAGGCTGCCTATAGATTCTATTTGTGCAGCTGCTACCTGGTCAAATCCACATACATTTATATCTCAAAGTGGACAAGGCCTCTAGGGACAGAGCTTCATTTGGATCTGCTGTCCTGAAACAGGTACTCCCATGAGCCACCCAAGATTGTGGTGCTGGGGATGCAACCCATCAGTAAGAATGAAGGCGAGATTGAACAACTTCACATTAAGAAGTTATGTACTTACCATAACATTCCATGTGAGTTGTTACTCTCGCCTTCATTATTACGGCCCTCCCTTTTACCCCCCACCTATGTCTGGAAGCACGAGAGGTATCACTTGGTTGGTTTTGGTTTTCTTGAAGATGTTTCCTTTTACCCTGGATGTATGATTTCCTCGAAATCTGGGATAAGTTTTTACTCTGGTTGGCAGTAAACAAGATGTGGGGAATGTAGTGGGGCATTGTGGGATAGGGCTTGGCCTCGAGCTGTTAGAGACCTCGAGCTTTGCTATTTGGCTGAATCGGAGCCGATGTTCGGCTCCAAACCCATCAGTAAGAATGAAGGTAAGAGTAACAACTCACATGGAACGTTATGGTAAATACATAACTTCTTTTTATCCATGCTAGGACACATAGTACAGCCTGTGCTTCTACTTCCACTAAGTGCTGTCTGTTTTTGTCTTATCTTTTTCCTCTCCCAGATTAGAAATATACTTGAATGCTTTCAGAAAACATGATTTCTTACCCATTAAAAGAAAAAAACATTCTGTTTTATTACCCTTTATCAGATTGTCTCCACAGATACATGAGAACCATATACATAGTTGCCTGTACTATAAGAACTCATTTATTTGCTAAAGGAGAACTTTTTATTATTATTCCCCTATGCACGATTAAGAAAAAGCATATCGATTTTTCTAGTATTATGCTGTTTGTCCAAACTTTTTTTCTCTTTTTACATTGCAGTGCTTACATTTTTTTAAACTGAACAAGGACAAAGAAAGAAAAAAATACACTGGCACCTGTTTACTTTAGTATCCCTATTACATTTGAAATAACTGAGAAAGCTTTACTTTATAGCTTCCAGGTTATGTCATGCATTATAAAAATACTACTGTTAAGAACAAAGTTTTGTTTTACTTTCAGATAACCCTTTCCCTTCTGTTTAAATGTTCTCCCAAACATTAATGACATGAAGTAGGGCATATGCTTTGGAGTCCACTACATCTTTAACAAAGTCAAAGAAGTCCAATATTTCCAGGTTTTCTTGTTTGGTCATGTTTCACAAATATAATTCTTTGTACTCCCATGTTTATTTGTCAGTTTCAGAGTTACTGGTTTTCTTGCTGTTGATCTCTGTCTCCCAGTTCCAGTCTCTGCTTCATTTACAATCTACTCCTGGTTCTTTTAGTCAACTCTTGTGCTTTTTCTATCTCTCAAGCATTTTCCCTTGAAACATTAGAAGAGGTTTCACTGGCAGTCTCTTTATGGGCTTTATTACTAAAGAACAAGAAGCAAAACTATCAATTTGATAGCTCACTTTTTGTTGGACAAACTTTTGTATTTTCTTTTTAGCATTTCCTGTATCAAAAAAAAAAAGATTTTGACCCTCCAGGAAAGAATATTCTTAAAATAGCTGGATACAGCAGCTTGAATCTCACACCTGCTTCTCGGCATTCCTTGATTACTTGAATAAATGTACTGCTCTTCTTCCTGGTGTACAGTGAATAATCATTTTCCACAAATACTGTACTGTCTCTCAATTTTAGTATTTTGTCCTTCTGCCACAGTTTTGTCAGAATCAATTCTTTCTGCTGGTAGGATTGCATCTTTACTACTAAAGGTCTAGGTTGCTTTCTCATGGCCAGGTTTGGAGCATGCACGTGATGTGCCCTTTCAATTAACAACTTCTGCTGTGAAATATCAGTCTAGTTGTTTATTTGTGCTTTCATAAAATTAATATAGTTTGGTCCTTCCATCTTCTCTGGTACAGCAGAAAATGTCAGGCTTTCCTTACGTGCCCTGTCCTCTTAACATTTTATTAACCAGGAAAGTCCAACTTGGAACAAAGCCAATTTTCAGCAGAGGCCCAGGGAGAAACGCTCCAGACTCGTGTCTTTGTAACATGGGAGGAAACTGGAGCACCCAGAGGAAACCCACACAAACGCAGGGAAGACATGCAGACTCCACACAGAAGGCACCTCAACTGAGAATCGAACTGGAGAACTTCTTGCTGTGAGGCGACAATGCTACCGCTGCATCACTGCATTGTCCAACTCTAATTCTGTTATTTATTGAAACATCTCTTCTTGAGCAGTCTCATACTCAGCCAGCCTTTTCTTCATTTTTTACTCTGATTTTTTGCAGTTTTGTCACCTCATCTGAATATCTGTTTAAATATCCTCCATTTTTCACAGCCTTTTGTTGTTTGAGTTGATATACCCCTTCAGTGTGCCATTTATTATAATCAGCTCTGAGGACATTTGACTTTTTTTCTTATATATTCCTGGATGTCCCGTCTTGCACCAAAGCTGGAGCTTGGACTGCTTTTTGCTGAACAGCTGTAGAATTCTTCCCAGTCACTGTTTTCTCCACACCTTTCATGACTGATTTTCTTTCAGGTTCTCTTGAGTTTCCTTTCTACTGTCATCCAGGCAGTGCATTTACTAGCCAGTCACTGAAATTTACCCAAAAGACAAGTTCACTGGCTCACTTTTCTGAGTTTCTGTTTTGATATTGGGATAGCTGAAATTAAGCTGTTACTCAGTGTGTAGCCATCTTGGAAGTCACTACATACTGCCTATCTTGACCTGGCAAAGGTAATTGACATAATACCTCACTCAGGTTTTAATGACAAACTCATAAATGGAGACATAAATCCCTCACTCAGGTTTTAATGACAGACTCATAAATGGGGACATAAATCCCTATGTCACCCAAAGGATAGCCATATAGCTCACAAAATGGACACATGAAGTTAGGGTGGGGGAATCCACCCCCACTAAGATGCCTGTTAATAATGGTGTCCCACAGAGCTCAGTACTGGGACCTCTCCTGTTTGGAATATACTTCTCTGAATTCAAGGCAAAGATAGAGGGCTTTTGGCTTTGCTCAGCAAATTGATGACCACCCCTGCAAATTACAACATTGGTAACACTCCCCCAAGAGTAGACCCAGTGGTAAGGACTTGAGAACTCAAGTTGACAGTAACCTGAACTTTGATCACCATGTGTCCATGGTAGTGAGAAAATCCTTCTACATGATGCAACTTATAAGTAAGGGCATGGCATCTAGATTTAAGAAAATCATAGTCCCATTATACTGAGCCCTCATTAGACCAATAATCCAGTATAATGCACCATTTGGCGTATACCTGACTAAGCATTCGTAACAGCTGGAGCAGCTAAAGAGGTTTCTCACTAAAAGAATACAGTGTGTAAATAATACATCCTATGCAAACCACCTCAAAGCCCTATCCCCATACTCTGTCTTTTACAGACTACTGAGGAGGC